>NC_133366.1:15905944-15924242 GCF_049309525.1 Garra rufa
AACTCGTGGGAATGTCATATTATGTCGTGGCCACGAGATGCCATGATGAGGGAACAACATCCATTTCTCGTGGGCATGAGTTTAATGCATAAACAAACCTGCGTGACCATAGTAACCCAGGATTATCAGAGATAGGTTTATTAATATTTTATTTTGAGTTAAGAAATGATTATATTCCTTGTTATAGAAATTAATACAATATTAAATTATTATATTAACAATAGGCGATGCTGTATATGCGAATGCTGTCTGTGCGCGATGTAGACAGCATTCACAAGTTTATCATGAATAAATATATAAAGTACATCAAATAAAATGGCCCTACAAAAAACATTTTATGCATCCCACAGTCTTAACTGATCCTCTTTTTGTCCGTAATATTTGTATTATTCGGTTGTATTCGTTATTTTCTCCTTCATTTCGATTTCTGAATGTAAATGATACTGTAAAGGTTCTATGACTGGGATTTTTACTGAATGCAGTTTTAAAGGTTGAATTTAACATATAGCCTATTGTATTTTTTTTAGTCTAATTAATAGACACATAAAGTGTTTCATTGAAGAGTGAATTATTCACGTAGTTTCATTTGGAAATCATTTATGGTCACACAGTAAAAGGCCTACATTCCTTCTATTAACTGATCGTCTTTTTTCCGTATTTGTATTAATATTATTATTATTATTATTATAATTATTATTACTATTATTAGTAGCCTATTATTATTGTATATATATATATATATATATATATATATTTTTTTTTTTTTTTTTTTTTTTTTCGTTTATATTCGTTTATATTATATTCGTTTTTAATTTTGCTCTCTTTACTTAACGTTCTATATGGAAATAATACTGAAAATGCTTGACATATATGCTATATGACTGATTTTTACTGGAATGTTTAAAGGTTGAATTGAACATATTTTACTTTGTTTCGTCTAATTAATAGACTAGACTATATAAATACTATACTGTTTTACTGAGGAATGAATCATTCACGTAGTTTCATTTGTAAATGAAAACATGCTCATTTATCCTCACACACGGGCATAAATACAATCATAAAGTCAAAACTTTATTGGCCTAATTGTCTGGCGTTAAAAATATAGCCCTAACCAGTTATTAAAATAATAATAGCGTAATAATAATAATAAATTATAAGTGACTTAGAGCTATCTATTTTTTTATTTATTGTAAATCGCTTAACCTAAATAACTTTCTGTATATGCTATTTGTCATATATTTTGCAAATATTGTAAACGACAATTATGCCAATAAAGTTTTGACTTTATGATTGTATTTGCCCGCGTGTGACCATTAACGATTGAATGAATCTACGTGAATGATTCACTCATCAATGAAACACTATTTATATAGGTTATCTATTAATTAGACGAAATAAAATGAAATGTTAAATTCAACCTATAAACTGCATTCCAGTAAAAATCCCAGTCATATAGCATAACCAAACTTTATTGACATGTCGAGCATTTACAGTATCATTTACATTCAGAATGTTAAGTAAAGAGATCGAAATGAAGGGAAAAATAACGAATATACTTTATGTAATATTTATTTATGATAAACTTTTGAATGCTGTCTACATCGCGCATAGACAACATTCGCACATACAGCTATTGTTAATATAATAATTTAATATTGTATACATTTTTATAACAATGAATATAATCATTTCTTAACTCAAAATAAAATCTATCTATCTATCTATCTATCTATCTATCTATCTATCTATCTATCTATCTATCTATCTATCTATCTATCTATCTATCTATCTATCTATCTATCTATCTATCTATCTATCTAATCATGTCAATCGTCTCGCTGGATTACTCGCCTTGCGCTGCTGCTTTTCTGTATATGAAGCGGACGATTAGCTGTTGTCCCGCTAAATTACATTGATATTATTTCTATAAAAAATATTTCTTTGTAACATTTCTATAAAAAACGAAAGGACAATTAATTTAATCGGTGGATGGCCGAACACCGTGAAATGCCGACTTTGCAAGCGCGTTATTTTTTTATCTAGCTGATATCAACATTTTACTTAAGCATCAAGGCTGTGAACACTTATAATAACTTAAATCCTGGCGAAATTAAACGTTCCTGCTATGTTATACAGTACAAATTAAATTCTCCACCCTCGGTACCTTCAGTCGATTTGCGTTATTTGCACTTATCATTGCTTGTCCAAAACTGAGCATAATGTCTAACAGAAAAGTTCTGCCTGCTGTGCATTTACACTTGACTGAACATTGATCTGTTCTTCTTTGCGCTGTCTGGGTAGGCTACTGCAGACAGCGCAAAGAAATTGGAAAATGCTTTTCCAATTTTATTATTATAATATTTTGTTATATTATATTATATTTTGATGTAATTAATGTTATTGCACTTGAATGTTTGTTGTTTTAAAGACTACAAAAGAATGAAAATAAATAAATACTGGTCTTTTATTTTGTTGAACGAACAATGGATGGCGTCACCGGTCCAGGTTTGATTGACCAATCGGCGTAAAGGGGCGTCTCGTGACCGCCCACCTGTGGAAAACCAATTTTGAAGTCGTTTATCAGTTCTACCCCTGAACCAAAAAACGAAAAATCGAAATTTTAGGCCAATATTCTAAAATATTTTATTTAGACAAAAAACATTTTTTGCAAAATAGAAAAACATAGTTTTAAGTATATATCTGAATTAGGCAGAAAATGATAAATTAAAAAATGATCCGTTTTTTCCTTTTCCGTTTTTTTGTTTGAAAATGGATATGGAATGGACGGAAGATACCCTGATGCGCTATTATTAATTTACACCATTTACCTTTTTTGAGTTTTAATGAGAAACCACAAGAATGCCTGAATGTGTTTCTTCATTTGCGCACATTGTTTAGAACTATATCTGTGTGGTGCGTTCAGGGCAGGGCCGTCCCAAGCATGGTTGCATTGTGATTATTGTCAAACTCCAAAATTAGATAATTTTTAATTATTAAAAAACGCCATTTGAAAAATGTAAAAAAAATATTTAATTGACAAAATATTTTAGTTGGTCTTTAATATATATTTTTTTTATTAGATCAGAAGAATTTTAAGCTGTCATGGTCATGTAAACGTGCTGTTACAATTTACCCCACCTATGGGACATGTTGTCACTTTTCACTTCCTTTCTTTTGTGGTAAATAACATAAAATGTATACACTGGAATTATGAAACAAAGTGTCATATTTCTACTAGACAAGTGTGAAAGTGGATAAAAATATACTGAACACGTGGATTTGTGCAGTAAGCTATTTACCCTCACAGCGCATAACAAACCCGTGTGGAAAAAAAAATCACGGCTCGGGTTTCCTGTGTACGCAAGTTATTTATGGTGTTTGAACTGTACACATGTCACAAATGTACTCAGTCTACCCTAACATGAAAGATAATAACCAAATGATATGTAATAATTTAATAATCTTCATTATCCTGCAGGTTGTTTTAATTTATAGCGCCGCACGGTGGCGCTAGTTCTCCCTGAGTAGTTAGTCCGTGACGAAGAAGTTTCAAGATGTTTTAGTGAGCACTGAAATCAAGTTTTTGCTTTAGGCAAGGCAAGGAAAGGCAAGGCAAGTTTATTTATATAGCACATTTCATACACAATGGTAATTCAAAGTGCATAAGAGGAATAGCATAAAAATCATAGTCATAAAAATTTAAAATAATAATCACACAAACAGAAGAACATTTTAAATGATTTTAAAATTGATTTAAATTAATTAAAAACCAGTAGAAATGGTTATCACTAACAACAATAAAAACAGAAAAAATGATTTTAAAATTAATTTGCACAGTAAAATGATTATACATAAAATAATGCTGTCTGTTCGGACGTAGCACAGTGCTCATTCAATAAATGCACAACTAAACAGGTGAGTTTTCAGTCTGCATTTAAATGTGGCTAATGTATTAGCACATCTGATCTCTTCTGGAAGCTGATTCCAACTGCGGGCGGCATAATAGCTAAAAGCGGATTCCCCTTGTTTTGTGTGAACTCTTGATATTACTAACTGACTCGATCCTAGTGATCTGAGTTGTCTGTTAGGTTTGTATGCAGTGAGCATATTTGCAATGTATGTAGGTCCTAGGCCATTGAGTGCTTTATAAACGAGTAGAAGTACTTTAAAATCTATCCTAAACATAACTGGTAGCCAGTGTAAGGACCTAAGGACTGGTGTAATATGCTCTGATTTTTTGGTTCTAGTCAGAATCCTGGCAGCAGCGTTCTGTATGAGCTGCAGCTGTCTAATGGTCTTCTTGGGAAGGCCGGTGAGGAGACCATTACAATAGTCCACCCTGCTGGTGATAAAGGCATGAACAAGTTTCTCCAGGTCTTGATGTGAAACAAAACATCTAATTCTTGCAATGTTTTTGAGATGGTAGTATGCTGATTTAGTTACTGCTTTGACATGGCTACTGAAACTGAGGTCTGACTCCAGAATCACACCCAGATTCTTGACTTGATTTTTTGTTTTTTGACCCCTAGTGTCAAGGTACGCATTTACCTTATGAACTTCATCTTTGTTTCCAAATGCAATGACTTCCGTTTTCTCCTTGTTTAACTGTAAAAAGTTTTGGCACATCCAACTGTTAATTTCATCAATGCATTGGCAGAGAGAGTCAATGGGGCTGTAGTCATTTGGCGATAAGGCTAGGTAAATCTGGGTATCATCTGCATAGCTGTGATATGCAATTTGGTTGTTTCTCATTATTTGACTTAGTGGGAGCATATACAGGCTGAACAACAGCGGCGCTAGAATTGAGCCTTGTGGGACTCCGCATGTCATGGACGTCCACTTAGACTTATGTTCTCCTATACTCACATAATAGCCTCTCCCTTCTAAGTATGACCTGAACCAATTTAGAACCATCCCAGAAAGCCCGACCCAGTTTTCCAGTCTATCTAAAAGAATGTTATGATCGACAGTGTCGAACGCAGCACTGAGATCTAGTAATACCAGCACTGATATTTTGCCAGAATCTGAATTTAGGCGAATATCATTTATTATCTTTATGAGCGCTGTCTCTGTGCTATGATGTTGTCTGAAGCCAGATTGGAAATGGTCCAGGTATCCATTTGAGTTTATGTAGTGATTCAGCTGATTGAAAACAACCTTTTCAATAATCTTGCTTATGAAAGGAAGATTTGATATTGGTCTATAGTTGCTCAGTATGGTGTTATCAAGATTTTTCTTTTTCAGAAGGGGCTTAACAGCTGCAGTTTTCAGGGAGTTTGGAAAAGTCCCAGAAAGAAGTGAGGTGTTCACCACTTCTAAAAGATCTGCATCTAAACAGTTAAGCACACTTTTGAAAAAAGATGTGGGTAGTGTGTCAAGGTGGCAGGTTGACGATTTGAGGTGCTGTACTGTTTCTTCCAAAATGTTTCTATCGATTTCTTCAAAAGTAGACATAATGACTTCTTTTTGAAATTTCGGTCGAAACTGTCTGATCTCTGCATAACTTGAGGGTGTGCTAATTGTCTTTCTGATATTATTGATCTTCTCAGAAAAGAAGGAAGCAAACTCATCGCACTTGCTGTCAGAGAGCAGTTCACTAGGGATCTGACTAGGGGGGTTTGTTAGTCTCTCAACGGTAGCAAAAAGAGTGCGAGTGTTGTTTAAGTTGCTGTTTATAAGGTTCGAGAAGAATGTTTGTCTAGCTTTACCTAGTTCAACATTGAAAGCATGAAGGCTGTCTTTATAGATGCTATAGTGAATTTCAAGTTTTGTCTTCCGCCACAGCCGCTCAGCTTTCCTGCATTGTCTTTTCATACTCTGTACTGCTGTTGATTTTCTCCATGGTGATTTCTTGCCAGTCATCAGTCTGACCTTCACAGGTGCGATGTCATCAATGACATTCTTAACTTTTGAGTTAAAGGACTCCAGGAGAAAATCAACAGAGTCTGCAGAAATGCTTGGCATTGAAGATATAGCCTTCATAAATAGCACACTAGTGTTATCGTTAATGCATCTCTTCCTGACAGAGACTGATCTAGATTCAGTGGTAGCAGAGATCAATATATCAAAGAAAATACAGAAGTGATCAGATAGTGCTACATCCTTGATAACAGTGGATGAAATGTTTAGACCCTTACTGATGAGTAAATCAAGAGTGTGTCCACGATTGTGTGTGGGCCCATGCACATGCTGAATCAGGTCAAACGTGTTCAAAACCGTTATAATTTCTTTTGTAGTTTTGCTTTCTGCATTGTCTATGTGAACATTAAAATCCCCTGCAATAGCAAAACAGTCAAACTCTGAATGTTTTTGAGATGGTAGTATGCTGATTTAGTTACTGCTTTGACATGGCTACTGAAACTGAGGTCTGACTCCAGAATCACACCCAGATTCTTGACTTGATTTTTTGTTTTTTGACCCCTAGTGTCAAGGTACGCATTTACCTTATGAACTTCATCTTTGTTTCCAAATGCAATGACTTCCGTTTTCTCCTTGTTTAACTGTAAAAAGTTTTGGCACATCCAACTGTTAATTTCATCAATGCATTGGCAGAGAGAGTCAATGGGGCTGTAGTCATTTGGCGATAAGGCTAGGTAAATCTGGGTATCATCTGCATAGCTGTGATATGCAATTTGGTTGTTTCTCATTATTTGACTTAGTGGGAGCATATACAGGCTGAACAACAGCGGCGCTAGAATTGAGCCTTGTGGGACTCCGCATGTCATGGACGTCCACTTAGACTTATGTTCTCCTATACTCACATAATAGCCTCTCCCTTCTAAGTATGACCTGAACCAATTTAGAACCATCCCAGAAAGCCCGACCAGTGATCAGATAGTGCTACATCCTTGATAACAGTGGATGAAATGTTTAGACCCTTACTGATGAGTAAATCAAGAGTGTGTCCACGATTGTGTGTGGGCCCATGCACATGCTGAATCAGGTCAAACGTGTTCAAAACCGTTATAATTTCTTTTGTAGTTTTGCTTTCTGCATTGTCTATGTGAACATTAAAATCCCCTGCAATAGCAAAACAGTCAAACTCTGAATGTTTTTGAGATGGTAGTATGCTGATTTAGTTACTGCTTTGACATGGCTACTGAAACTGAGGTCTGACTCCAGAATCACACCCAGATTCTTGACTTGATTTGACTTGTTTTGCTTTCTGCATTGTCTATGTGAACATTAAAATCCCCTGCAATAGCAAAACAGTCAAACTCTGAACAAATCATTGATAGCAGTTCTGTGAACTCCTCAACAAAGGCTGGAGAGTATTTTGGGGGCCTGTAAATAATGATAAACAGAATGCGTGGAGCACCTTTCAGTAAAATCCCTAGATATTCAAAAGACAAGTACTGACCAAATGACACTTGTTTGCATTCATAGACATCTTTAAATAGGGCAGTTACACCACCACATCTTTTAACAGCTCTGCAGACATTCATGTAAGTGAAGTTAGAAGGAGCTGTTTCATTGAGGACTGTTGCACTAGAATTGTCTTCTAACCATGTTTCATTTAAAAATCCAGGTTGTTTGTGGTTATAAAATCATTGATCAGAAGTGATTTATTTTTTAGTGAGCGAACATTTAAAAATGCTAGCTTGATGGCATCACTTTTTGTCTCTAGAGCAATCTTAGTTTGAAAGCCTCAGATTAGATGTGTGAACTGTACGATTTGAAAGGGCCTTACTGTGCGTTCACACCGCCGCCGGCGAGAGCGTCAAAATTCGCTCTGGCCGCCCTGCAAGCAACGCTGTAGAAAGATTCCTTGACGCTCTGACGATCGAACGCTTGGTCTAGTATTTAAAGCGGCCGCAAAGCAAACAATCATGTCGATCTTGTGCAGACTGACAAGTATGTTGTAAGTTAGTTAACCTCATTAAATATTTTAAACATGAAAATAAGAAATTTAATTTAATTGTAGTTACATGTTTGCTAACGAAATAAATCAATTAAAACCCATTCGTATGGTGTGGGTTTTGTGTTCATGGTTAAGTGCAAACTTAAAAACAGTGACACGTCAAAGATTATGGGGAAACCCGCCACAGCAATAATTAACTTCTCCTCTATTTTCCTTGGGAACTTATGTGGCCGGAACCAAGTTTACACGACTGCGTTCTTTGGAAAGCTCTCAGCGGTGAACTTCTACATTCCGATTGGTTGCCGCCAAGCCGCGTCATAGCTCATTACCATAAAGTTGACCTGACTTCAACTCTCTCCGACGCCCACACCGCCCAAAACGCGCCGCGCCGCTCTCGCCGCTTCTCGCCGCTTCTCGCCGCCGGCTCACATTGAAAATGAATGACTTCCGGCCACTTTGACGCTCTCGCCGCCTGCGGTGTGAACGCACAGTTAGACTTTCTATCACATATTAAAACAGAAATAGGGAAAGCTACAGGCACACTGGGTTCCCGCTTGTTTTCTAAACATTTCTGATTGTTGCTGTTACCGTAGCGGGGACCCGACACATATCACTGAGAGCTGTTATCAGTTGTTTTTGGTTCACTCACAGCAGATGCAGGAGGGTTTGAGCCCTGGCGTTGTGTCAGCGGCCGGAGAGCTCTCACAGGAGGAGGAGGGTGAGCTTTAGGACTCGGTATAAATAGCAATTCGTAAAATATTCAATTTATGCATTTGTTCGTTTCATGATTGTGTTTTCCCAGTTACCCTATAATTATTGGCTGGTAGAATATAGTTCTCTTACGAGAGGTCTCTCGTACTGCGTAAGATATCTTACGCTAGGGGAAAATCCTTTTCCGCGAGATATTGAAGCCAAAAATTATCCTTAATTTTGTAATAATGCAAAACGCGTTGCAGCAGCATACAGACATAGGCGATACAGCTTGCGCGCCTATTGGCTGCTCTGCGGCAACTGCAGCAGCCTATCGAGCGAGGCCTGGCGTGACGCCAGATCCAATGGGGGCATTTCGCGCCCACTGCGTCCCGTCCCGCCAAAATGGGCGTGGTCTAGGCCTATAATATCGCTCGCAGGCAGCTATTATCTGATTTTTCATCCTTCAAGCGAAGCACACGCATCGCTGGAGCTGGAGAAGAAGCCGCGCCGTCGATCGAGAGCATCTCAGCGGGACGAGTCACTGAAGCTGCTGGCCGCGCCCCCTTCCTTGCCTTCCTGCTGCGCTTTCCGGCTCCAATATCCTTTATAATCTACAGTGTGTGTCGCCGCTGCAATACACACTGTTTCTCTAAAAAGAGCAAAGCGTCTTTTTAAAGATGCCTTCCTGCGGCTCGTGCAGATGCCAATGGCGACTCTGAGGACTCGCCTGGCCTTCTTCAGTGAGACTGCTCCCCCACCCGCCGCGGTGTCGCGCCGTAAAAAGCGCCGTGCCCAGCGGGCCCCGGAACCTTCCCCCAGCCGACAAAGCTCGCCGGTTCGCCCGCCTGCTTCACCGACCTCGTCAGCCTCTGTTCCGGACGTAAAGCGGCCGCTGTCTGCCACCGCTTCCATCGACGCCGCTGACGAGGGGGCCATGAAGGAGGAAGAGGATTCCTGTTTCCCGCCAAAAGGGGAACGCGCATGCTGCTCAGCGAGAGTGCGTCCATTCACTTCTTTGGCATTCTCCACAGTGGACGACGCCGAGAATAGAGGATACCTCTCTCTACCGCCGGTCGAAGAGGCGATAGCAGCCCACTTATGTCTGCCCTCCGCTGGACGGCGTGCTAAGTTGGCCCTCCCCTCTAAAGCTTGCCGTCAGACGTCAAACCTGCTCCGCCGCGCTTTCGCAGCCGCCAAGCCGCGTCAGCGCTGCGTAACATGGCCTCTCACCGTTGCTGAGAGGCACCTGTGGCTAACGCTTTCTGACATGTCTGAGTCTGAGCGTACCGCGTTTCTCGACGCACCGCTCTCACCCGCTGGCCTATCCGGATCTTCTGTCAGGCTCAAGGCGCGAGACCGTGTTCACGCTCGTCTGGCCGCCGCCCCGCCGGATGCGGCCCAGGATTGAGTTGAAACCTGAGCCTCCGAAGTCATCCTAGCACAACTAGGAAAACGGCGGTGTACGAGTCCCGCTGTCGCCGGACCCCCACCAAAGTTATTTGTTCGTCCAGTTCCAGAAAATGTGACTGTTCCAGTGTTTTCTGCAGCCAACAAACCAGCTCCGTCGCCCGTTTGCCTGCACACAAAAGTCGTTCTCACAGCTACCCAGATAAACCCCCAATAGAGTGTATTTTCTGGTGTCCCGGCCACGGCCGATGGTGTTTCATGTGTAGTAAGCATGCCCACTACCCAGTGCCCATCTCTACACACAAGCACAGCCTGTCACACAGGTCCCGCGCACATAAAATCGACTCAGATCGATTGCGCTTCACAACCGGCCACGGCCGATGGTGTTTCATGTGTAGTAAGAATGCCCACTACCCAGTGCCCATCTCTACACACAAGCACAGCCTGTCACACAGGTCCCGCGCACATAAAATCGACTCAGATCGATTTGCGCTTCACAACCGGCCACGGCCGATGGTGTTTCATGTGTAGTAAGAATGCCCACTACCCAGTGCCCATCTCTACACACAAGCACAGCCTGTCACACAGGTCCTGCGCACATAAAATCGACTCAGATCGATTGCGCTTCACACGTGGTAAATGTGCCCGCTTCACAGTGCCCACAGACACCACATTATGCACGTCACACGGTTTCTGTAAAAACGAAACCAGCGTGCATTCGCTCTATGCAGGCGAACGTTGTTTGGAGTGTGTTAAATGTGCCCGCTGCCCCACAGCCACATCCACACACAGACATAATAGTTCCCGCTATCAGCGTGCCCCATGCCTCAAATGTCACGAGCACGTCTTTTGTGCCACAGCACACCGAAACCACTCCGTTACTGAACGAACGGAGCGTGCTTCGTATTCAACCTCTAGCTATTCATGCAGACGCATGGGAAAAGCTTCCCGGGGCTTCAAAAAGGGTGCTGGACATTATTAAAAGAGGCTATTCGCTACAGTTTCACCGACGCCCGCGCCGCTATACAGCGCGCGTCGAGACCACGATACAGGCAGAAGTAGCACACCTACTTCGAGCCGAAGTGGCGAAACTATTGAGCAAAGGGGTCATAAAAATAAAAAAAAACCTAGATCTAAGGCAACTGAACAGAGTGCTTGTGAAGCGACAGTTCAGGATGCTCACGACCAGAAAAATCCTCTCGCAAGTTCGCCAAGGAGACTGGTTCGTATCAGTGGATCTGAAAGACGCGTATTTTCAAATACAGATAGCGTCGCGTCACAGGCGTTTTTTGAGATTCGCCTTCGAGGGCCAGGCATATCAGTACACAGTCCTGCCGTTCGGTCTATCCCTGGCACCCCGTACATTTACGAAGTGCATGGATGCAGCGCTCGTTCCCCTCAGAGAAGGGCGCGCGAATACTGAACTATTTGGACGTTTGGCTGATTATAGCGCAATCTCGCTCAGTGCTCGTAGAGCACACAACCATGTTACTCGATCACCTCGAGAATTTGGGTCTCAGAGTGAACTGGGCGAAGAGCTCTCTGTCTCCCAGTCAGAAGACTTCCTTCCTGGGCACAGAATTGGACTCGCTGTCCATGATAGCTCGACTATCACCACAGCGCACGGTAGACATTCAGCGCACAGCGGGCTCGTTCCGCTGCGGCGCGTCCGTCCCACTCAAGAGATTTCAGAAAATGCTGGGTCTCATGGCCTCAGCGTCATCAGTTCTCCAGCTGGGTCTGCTCAGCATGCGCCCACTGCAGTTCTGGCTGAGAGCCACGTACTAGTCCGATCGGACAACATGTCAGTGGTGTCTTACATAAATCGCCAGGGCGGTCTCAGGTCCAGGAACCTGTACAGGCTTGCAGAACGCATCCTGGTGTGAGCTCAGTGCAACCTGCGCTCGCTGAAAGCAGCGCACGTGCCGGGGCTCCTAAACATAGGACCAGACAGACTGTCCAGGAACAACGTTCCGGCAGGCGAATGGTCTCTGCACCCACAGACAGTACAGCTACTGTGGAAGAAATTCGGCAGAGCGGAAGTAGACCGGTTTGCGTCTCAGGACAACGCTCACTGTCAGGAATTTTTCTCCAAAAGCAGGGACGCGCTGGCCCACAAATGGCCCCGCCGTCACCTCTATGCTTTCCCCCGTCTCTCTCCTGCCTCAGGTGATAGAGAGGGTGAAGGAAAACGGATGTTCAGTACTGCTGGTAGCGCCGTTTTGGGAAAACTAGCCCTGGTTCCCAGCGCTGATGCAGCTGACGAGCACCGCTCCATGGCCGATACGGTGAGGAGAGACCTTCTCTCTCAGGCCGGTGGCTCGATTTGGCATCCTCATCCGGAGCTGTGTTCCCTTCATGCCTGGGCCACCAGCGAATATACGATGAGCCCCCCTAAAGGAGTGCTAAACACGATCATGCAGGCTAGAGCAGGCTAGAGGCTAGACGGCGCGACGTGCATGGAGTTTGGACCTAATGACTCTAAAGTCATACTCAAACCCAAGCACGGTTACGTTCTGAAATCCCTCAACACACAGGTTATCGCTCTGTCAGCCCTACCGGTCGCTGACGAGGAAACAGACGCGAGCCTCCTATGCCCAGTCAGGGCATTACTCAAATGGTCTGTGTCAGTACGAGCTTACGTGTCTCGCTCGTCTGCTTTTAGGCAGACGGAACAGCTTTTTGTTTCGTTCTATGGGCGTTCTAAGGGACTGGCCGTGTCGAAACAGAGCCTATCCAGGTGAATAGTTGATGCTATTGCGCTGGCATATGCTTCCAAGGACATGCAGTGCCCGCTAGGTGTCAGAGCACATTCCACGAGGGGCGTGGCCTCATCGTGGGCCTGGTCGAGTGGGATTGCCCTGCAAGACATTTGTACCGCGGCAGGCTGGGCCTCTCCGTCTACATTTATAAGGTTTTACAACCTGGAGGTTCCCGCCTTACAGGCCAGGCTACTGTCGGTCTAGTTAACCAGCGAACTGGTAAAAGACCTATATATTTCCCATCAGTTCAGGCCGTGCTCCGCCCTGTCTGTATGACGAACTCAGCGTCTGAGCGACGCTGCACTACATGGAAGAGTGTGGCTTTGCCCCTCCCTCTTCCCGGACTCCCTGTGAGTTCCCTAGATAATTGTGCACTATATGAACCCCTGGTTTCGCCTCTGGGTCTTTTGTGTCAGATCTCAGCATGCACAGCCTTTTACATTGGGTCCCCTAGCGTAAGATATCTTACGCAGTTCGAGAGACCTCTCGTAAGAGAACGTACTCGGTTACTAACGTAACCTCGGTTCTCTCTAGAAGAGGGAACGAGTACTGCGTATGCTTGCTTCGATGATGAAAAACCAGATAATAGCTGCCTGCGAGCGATGTTATAGGCCTAGACCACGCCCATTTTGGCGGGGCGGGACGGGACGCAGTGGGCGCGAAATGCCCCCATTGGATCTGGCGTCCTGCCAGGCCTCGCTCGATAGGCTGCTGCAGTTGCCGCAGAGCAGCCAATAGGCGCGCAAGCTGTATCGCCTATGTCTGTATGCTGCTGCAACGCGTTTTATATTATTACAAAATTAAGGATAATTTTTGGCTTCAATATCTCGCGGAAAAGGATTTTCCCCTAGCGTAAGATATCTTACGCAGTACTCGTTCCCTCTTCTAGAGAGAAGCGAGGTTACGTTAGTAACCGAGTACGTTTTATATTCCACGAGTCACATATACATAAAACAGATCGACTTTTTTTGGAACCTGTGATTCTATTTTTATGATTCTTAATGAATAAAAGGTTAAAAAGAACAACATTTATTCAAAATATAAATCTTTTCTAACAATGTAAGTATTGCTATCACCTTTTATCAGTTTAACACATCCTTGGTGAATTAGGCAAGGCAAGTTTATTTATATAGCACATTTCATACACAATGGTAATTCAAAGTGGCGTACATAAAAGGAATTAAAATCATAATAGCATAAAAATCATACAAATTTATAATAATCACAACAATAGAAACAAAATTTAAGAACATTTAAGATGATTAAAAAAAGGATTTAAAATTAATACAGTAAAATGTCAGAATTAATGTCTTTCAAAAAAAGAAAGAATGCACATTTACTGACCCCAAACTTTTTAGATGGTAGTTTGTATTGTTACAAAAGATTTATATTTTTAATAAACTGTTCTTTTCAACTCTTTATTTGTTAAAGAATCCTGGAAAAAGACAGGTTCCAACAAAATATTGTCACGATGCAGGCAGGAACACACGAACAACGACGTAAATAAAAGACGTATATTTAATAAATCCAACAGAATACAGGCAGACACAGGAACACCAGGGGAAAACATCCATATAACATTAAAGACCGACAAGAGTACTGGGAAAACACACACCTTAAATAGACAGACTAATTACAAACACAGGTGCAGACAATATAAGGGAGAAACCAAAAACACTCAGAACTGCGGGGGAAAAAAAAAAAAAAAAAATGGGAAAAACCAACAAGAAAGTCCGGGGGTGTGACATTACCTCCCCCTCCCGGAAGGCACGTCCTCGTGCCGACAAACAGACAAAAGGAAACAGTACAAAGTCTTAGGAGGGGGCTTAGGTGGAGGACGGACTCCCGGGAGGAGGACACAAGATGGAGTCCAGGGTGGTGACGGAGGGAGGAGCCAAGGAGGTGACAGGAAGGGGCTGGAGCAGGAGGAGCCAGGTGGGACCCAGAACTCAGCCATGATGGAGTTCCAAGGTGGAGCCGATGGAGGGAGGAGCCATGGTGGAGGAGAGGCTGACGACTCCATGGGTCCGACCGACGGAGGCGGAGCAGGTGGTGGGAGAGCCCGATGCGGAGACGGAAAGCCGAAGATCTTGGGTGACACCGCGGATCCGGAGGGCCAAGGCGGAACCCAAGGCTCTGGCGACCAAGGCGGAGATGGAGATCCGGAGGTCCGCGGCGGAGCCGGAGCGACAGAGGGCCGAGGCTGTGCCCGCGGGAGGGAGGAGGTCCAACGAGCTAGTGGGACGGAGCGACGAGGCACAGCCAGAGGAGTATAGTCCAGAGGCGAAGGTGAGGCGACGACTGACCAGGGCGGAGCCGGAGGGACGATGGAGCCCGGTGGAGCTGGTGGACCGACGGGCGACAGCGGAGACGAGGGAGCAGAGAGCCGGGGTGGAGCCGCAGGGTCGGAGGGCCGAGGCGGAGTCCAGGACTCTGAGGCTGGAGGCGATGGTGAGGGATCCTCCAGCCATGACACCGATGGAGATTGGCAGACCCGCGGCGAACCCACCGCACAGATGGTGGGCTGAGGGTGAGCAAGGGGACAGACAGCAGACAACGGGGATTCATGAAGGCTGGGCGGAACCAGCGGTGACTCTGGACGGCTGGGCGGAACCAGCGGAGATTCAGGCTTAGGCAGAAGAGGGAGGGTGGGAGGGAAATCCAGGCAGATGGGTATTTCCGTGAAACAGTCAATTAAGTCCCCAGAGTGCTCTTGCTCACCCCCAGTGGTGGTGCAGTGGACAGGGCTCTCTACAGCCCTCTCTTGCTCCACGAAGCACTCCACCGTCGCGGATGTAATGGCCGGCTCACGCACCTGATCAGCAGTTTTGACCCCGTCTGCACTCCATACTGCTGTCGCTCTGGGCTCGGGCTTTCCGTCTGTGAAGGGCTCATAATCCGCGGGTCGGGGTGGCTGGCTGGGCTCTGGGTCCAGAGTGGCACTGGCGAGATGCTCCTTGGAACAGGCGGGGAACGCGGGTCTGTTTCTCGCCAGTGTCCACTCCACAAATGCGGCGAAATCCGCTCGAGGGCCATCCTCGGACGATGGCGCTCTGCACGACGCGTTGAGGCTAGCGTCATAGAACATACAGAGCGCGTCGTCCGGGTAGCTGGTGGTGTTTGCTACAAGCTGGAACATGAATGTGTAACCCTCGAGCGGTAAATCCCCCTGCTTCAGCCGGAGGAGGATGAATTCAGGACGGAGGAGGGAATCCATGGGGGAAAACACTACGGAAACAAAAAGACTGAAAAACTGAATGATAAACAAAACGGGGTGGAATACGCAAAAAAAAACTGTTTCGGTCGGTCTTTCTGTCACGATGCAGGCAGGAACACACGAACAACGACGTAAATAAAAGACGTATATTTAATAAATCCAACAGAATACAGGCAGACACAGGAACACCAGGGGAAAACATCCATATAACATTAAAGACCGACAAGAGTACTGGGAAAACACACACCTTAAATAGACAGACTAATTACAAACACAGGTGCAGACAATAAGGGAGAAACCAAAAACACTCAGAACTGCGGGGGAAAAATGGGAAAAACCAACAAGAAAGTCCGGGGGTGTGACAAATATTAAGGTGCACAACAGTTTTTTTTTTTAACATTGATAATAAACCAGCATATCAGAATGATTTCTGATGGATCATTTGACACTGAAGACTAGAGTAATGATGCTAAAAAATTCAGCTTTGTATCACAGAAATAAATTACATTTTAAAATATATTCACATAGAAAACAGTTATTTTAAATTGAAATAATATTTCACGATATTACAGTTTTTCTATATTTTTGATCAAATAAATGCAGCCTTGATAAGCATAAGAAACATCTTTAAAACCATAAAAAATCTTACTGATCCCAAACTTTTGAGTGGCAGTGTATGTTAACAGAGTGTCAGGCTGCCACAATCGATACAGTTCAGTTCATAGAAATTTGGTTATACCGACTTGAAGAGTGTGTCTGAGATAATTATTAAATCAGGGCCTATCAGCTATCAGTTACTTAAGCTCTCACATCCAGTCTAAAGCAGATAGCAACTTTACATGATGATGAATATATGTGGAAACATCAGAAAAGAAAACATGCCATATTGTGACAATGGTGATGATGACATATATTACGTAACACTGGTCTACACAAAAACACAAGTCCGTTCTTTGCGTTATTTGAATTATGAAACAGCCCAAGAATGTTGATATTATCTGATCATCAAAGTGTTAAAACATTTCTGTTTTCTTTCAGTGTGAAATAGCTCAGATATTCTGGTCTGGTTTGTTTTCTCATCTAAGCCTTCTCTACATACCATCATTTGTAAGTTGTTTTCTGTGGAAGTTTCTGCTAAAAGTAAACATTGTCATGTACGTGTAATGTTGTGTATACTGTAGGTATATATATTGTTATCTTGAAATGTCTGTAAATGTACTCTACAATAAAAAGTTCAGTGCACAAATCCAGGTTTATAACAAAAGTAGTTGTGACTATTTAATATTACCATGGCTGAGTGACGACTCATGGTGGTTTAACTAACTTACAGTCAATAAGAGATGGAAAAGTTCAAACTCTAGACTGTAAACACTTTTTTCTGTTATTTGTATTTTATGTTAACTTATAATCCATTACTGATAGATTATTGTGTCCATTAATTTACCACACATAAACTGTGTGATGAGTAAATTAAAACAGTGGAGCCACCTGGAAATTCTTATTAGGCTTCAAGAACATTTTTATATATTTTTTACTTATTATGGTAGAACAAAAAAGCAGTTAGAGAAAGTGACAGGAGAGGAGAAAGGGGAAACAGGGACTTGAACTCATGTCGACCAAATCCTATATCGTATTGACACAAAGCAATAGCTCCGGACTTGTGATTAATTTTATAAGATTTCTTCCAATTTAATTCCCCTTTTTCAACAACATGACATTTAAAATATAAATAAAGAGTGTCAGCTCATAACTAATGTTGAACTATGGTGATTTATTGTTGTCCTATTCTTCACCAGCTCTCCAGTATGCTCCAGCATTCATAGCAGTCACTGCCAAAACCACAAAAGCTGGTCAGACTGGTTTCCTCTTTTATTAGGAATTAAAAAAAAAAAAGAAAAAAGCTTTTCAGAAAACACATCTTCACTCCAAAGGTCCTGCATTTTCTTTTCGTTCTTGAGCCAATCACTTTATCATAGTTTTATTTATGATGTAAATAATATGATTACTTACACCATTCATTTATAAACAGTTTATAAAATTTAGTCAAAAACTCAAATTTACAGCTGTGTAATCTAAAACTTAGGACTGAACTAGCAACTATTCTTTCACATTAAAGGCCTATCCCATGTGAGATATTTTTACCCAGTGCAGTCCACACCCTCTTATGTCAGAGCTAAGCAAAGTCTTGATTAAGTTTTGAAATTTGATATCATATGTAAATAATCTGATTTTGTCATTATTATTTTTTCAGTTGTTTTTAGACCATAATAATTAAACGAAAATATTGTGAATATTAAAAATAGTAAAACCCTAAACTGAATAATTAGTCCGCATGAGCACAAACAGTGAATGAGC
>NC_133366.1:16284630-16335857 GCF_049309525.1 Garra rufa
GGCAGTTGTCACTTAGCAAAAATATTAACGGTGAAATAGAGTGATTATCAATGTGTGGTGAAACGACACAGACATTTTTGTTCTCATATATCAATATGGCAGTTTATTAGCAACACCAAACAATATTTCGAACAAGCATTTTTCTTCTTGGTCTTCTAAAACACAGCATGTTGTGAGATCAAACAAAGCATTTATCAATGATCATGGGAATAAATCTTGAATGCATGTGTCTCGTTTATCACCAGGTTGAACAGCATGGAAAACTCCTCGGAATGGAGCAACATTTCACTTGACTCTGATTTGGAGTTCTGTGCCACATTAAGGAGCGCCGCTTCACGAATCGCCCTCTATGTCTTCATCATCACCGGGATTGTTTGCACAGTTGTCGGCAACTTCCTGGTGGTTCTCGCCATTGCTTACTTCAAACAGCTGCAGTGCCCTACGAACTCTTTCGTGATGTCTCTGGCTGTCGCTGACTTCCTAGTGGGCCTGGTGGTAATGCCATACAGTATGGTCAGAACAGTGGAAGGATGTTGGTATTTCGGCCCAACCTTCTGCCATCTTCACTCCAGCTTGGACGTTATGCTCTGCACGGCCTCCATCTTCCATTTGAGCTGCATCGCTTTTGACCGCTATTATGCCGTCTGCAACCCTTTGGTGTATTCGTTTAAGATGTCCCGTAAACGTGTGGGTCTGCTGATTGTGGTTTGCTGGGCCATTCCTTTCCTCATCTCCTTTTGCCCAATCCTCCTCGGGCTGCACAAGCTTGGCATGGACGTTCCTTTACCTGAGAACATGTGCATCTTCTTGGTTAACCGTGTTTATGCTGTCATGGCTTCCCTTGTTGCATTTTACCTGCCTATGGTGACCATGTTGGTGGCCTACTGGAAGATCTACAAAGCGGCCAAGAGGCAAGCCATGCAGATAAGCGCAATGGAGGCACAGATGGCGGCAGGTGTGGGGAAGGACTCAAGCAAGAAACAAAAACATCGCAACTCTATAAGAAGGGAAAGAAAAGCGGCCAAAACTCTGGGCATCATCATGGGTGTTTTCCTTCTGTTTTGGTTGCCCTTCTTTACTGTTAATATTGTCGACCCGTTTATTGAGTATGGGACTGCTGCTGTGATATGGGATGTGTTCCTGTGGTTGGGGTACGTCAACTCCTCCCTAAACCCTTTCCTCTATGGTTTCTTTAACCGATCCTTCCGTAGGGCTTTCCTCATGATCATGGGCTGCAGAATATGTCTGCATGGCACAGCTCAAGGAATGGACCTCTCTCACTCAAAAAGGGATGGCAATGAGCGCACTGACAACCAGTAGACTGCCAGTTCATCCGTTTTAATAAAATATCCCAAATGTGTTCCTGTCTAGCCCATACGGCAAAATCTATTTTAGATAAATATATATTTATTTAAATATAGTAATATAATAAAATAGCATTCATGTGTTTTTTTTAGCCAAAATATAGAGCAAATATAGTCTTCAGCATCCATTTTAGAGTGCCCGCCTCCAGTACCAGAAATGCCGGTTTGAATCCTGCTCAGTGGTGCGTTTCCCAAAACCACTGTACGCTAAAGGTAGTCACAATTTGCAGTGAACTCTATTGGCGATGGCAGAACTTGCCACCATAGTTGCTTTTGGGAAACACACTCCAGAACGAGTGAGGTGAGTAAATCCGGAGGAGTGTTGCTGGTGCCGTGACCCGGATGGAAGTGAGGTTTAGGGAGGAAGTGTAACGAACGACACTAGAGCCTGCCATCTGTAGCATCCTTGTTAGTGCCTGCCTCCCATGCCAGAAATGCCGGTTCGATCCTGCTCAGCGGTGCATTTACCAAAAACATTGTTAGCTAACTATGGTCACAAGTTCCATTGAATTCTATTGGTAACAACAGAATTTGCAATCATAGTTGCTTTTGGGAAACGCAGCCCAGAACTAGTGAGGTAAGCAGAATGGGAGGGGTGACAATGGTGCCATGACCCGGATGGGAGTGAAGTTTAGGGGGGAAGTGTAACGGAGGCCAGCTAGCAAGAGCTGTTCGGGTAAACCTCATTCCCCTGATCTCAAGAGGTGTGCAATAGCAACTGTCACTAGGACTTGCCATCTTTAGCATCCTTGTTAGCACCTGCCTCCCATGCCAAAAATGCTGTAAATAAAGTCCTTGATTATTCTAATTGACTAGCAGTCTTTCATTTTAAGAATTAGTCGACTATTAGTCGCACGTTTATTAATAAACCATATAAATAATAATAATGAGCCATTATTTGCCTACATAGCCTAATAAGTGTTCAAGCGTACACATACAGCTTGCCACAGTGCGCTGGCAGATATAATAATTATGTATGTGTCAGAGAAAAATAACAAGCAAGCTGAATTAACGTTTTAACAATGTATTGATAAACTAGTGCTTTCTTTGTTTTTACGTATTGCATAATTTCAGAATATTTGTTTTCCAGTTAAGTTGGTTAATTTGAAGGGAGACATTTCACTCTCCATAGAAATATTGTTCCTGTCTGTAAGGAAAGAATACACTGAGTTTCGCACTCAAGTTCACAGAGACCGAGACGGCAGAAAGCACATTCTGTTTGCTATTTTATTTTACAAAAGTGCAGTGTTTCGTTGTTATTCTGAGTGCGCACAAATAATCGTAGAGACTTTACAGATTCAAAAGATGTACTACTCTTATCTGTATGAACAAAAAATGACGGAGTATTTTAAGAGCAAGTGACTGCACCGGCACCTTCATCTGTCATACTATTCAGCTTCCACACTCCGAACTGAAAACTTGAATAGCGCATATTTTTCTAGAGTAACATTAGACTGAGCTGCCATGTAAAGTTGGTACTACTTAAATATTTCAGATGAAAAGTCATATTTGAGGTCGATGAATGATACTGTAGGTGTACGTTTAGATGTCCTGCCCGATGTATATTAAACAGACCAGCCATTAACGATCTGTCTGTCACGGACTGTGTGACTTCCACACTTTCTGTGGATTTTTTTTTGTTTCGCTACTAAGCGACTTATAAAATTTCGGTCAACCAAGCCTCTTCTCATCTACTAATGGTTAGTCAACTATTAGGGGCCAGCCCTACTTGCGACCATAGTTGTTTTTGGGAAACACATGCCAGAACGAATGAGGTGAACAAAACAGGAGGGGTGAGACTGGTGCCACGACCCAGATGGGAGACAGGTTTAGGGGGAAGAGTAACAGAGGCCAGCTAGCAAGAGCTGTTCAGGTAAATCTCACTCCCCCGATCTCAATAGGCACACTAGCAACTGATGCTAAAGCCCTAAACTTTTAAAGGTCAAAATATATTACAAAATATAATATATAAAATACATTTTGGGTAAATGCAATTTTGGACAATATTAATACATTTAGATTTAAAATATCTAGAAAAAGGAAGAAGAAATGTAAGTAACTAAAGTGTTTTGAAAATATATTTATGTAAATATATTGTAAAATCTTTGTTAGCAATAGGCAATTTTTGTATATTGTAAAACATATTTAAAATAAATCTAAAAAATATATTATTGCCATATGGGTGACCATAGGTATTATTTGTTGTAAGACTTAAGAATTAAAGGATTATCATTATGCATTCCAAATAATGACAAATGATGTAACACAAACCCCAGTGAGATGAGGATAACTCAGTTAGTCTAACAGCATGACAAGTGATAAAGTGCATGCAAACATTGTGATTTGGTGTTGAACTTTCTGTAAGATGTGTTTTCTTTCACATTTTTTTACTCTGTGAATAAATTAGATGTCTGGCCTGCATTCATCATTTTTTCGCAGATTTGGTGCTTTGCAACAAACAATCTTTCATTCTACAGCCTGCATCTATTGCCAACACTAATGCAAAGTGTATTCAAGGTAACAAACAGAACTTTACCTTTTGTATACTGGCAGACTTATGAGCGTTCTGTGGTACAAGATGTAACCGTTGAATTCTAAAATGGTTAAGAGGACATTTTAAACTCACATAATGATCTTAGCAGAAAAAGTTCTGGTATGTTCCACAAACTATGGCAGCATGAAATAATAAACAGAAAGAGGAACAACCAGGAACTGAAGGTTTTTGCTATTTGAGGGTACAGTTATTGTGCACTTACCCTGCACATAAAGTGCCAATTGAAAGAAACACTCCAAAAGCATGTGACACATCCTCTCCTGTCACATATTAGCACCCATGACCTGCAGAACATCATAGAGTCATATCTAAAATATGTATGAGAACAAATAATTCTATAATTATGGATATTAAATCTCAGTTATGATCACGTTTTCTTGATATAATTCTTAAGAAATGACTGGACATGCTGGGCAGAGAATTGGCCCCTGCTGGTCTGCCTGCTTTAATAATGAGGTAAGCAAAGATAAACGAACTGGGGGGTGGGGTTCTTTATAATCAAAAATTTATATAACAATTTCAAAAATGGAAATCATCTCGGGGAAAACATCCAATATTATGTTTTTTTTTTTTTTTTTTTTTTATTAAGCTAATGTTCTGTTAACTCTGTCCTCGGCCATTCACTCCAGCGCTCTTCTTTTTAGACATTTCTGGCACTGCTCTGAGAGTACTAAGGCAGTGACAAGTACGTAAAGTCATTTTTGTGACAAGTCAAAACATACAAGTGCTTAGCTGAAGGAACCCATTAAGAACTGTTATGCATGCTGGTGTTAGTCTTCAGTAAACCACAGGAAACAGGGGAGGACAGGGACTCACAGTGATTTACTCTTCAGTAAGTTCTCAGAAATTTTAAATGGAAAAGGAAACCACTTTTCAAAAACAGTTAATTCACACATACAGCATGTTGTCCTCAAAAGTCATCTTCACACCCACAGTCTTGTCACTTTTATAATTACTCATAAAGTGAGATGATTCAGACCTGCTTTTAGATGCTGCCTGTTAACAATTGTGTTTCCAATTCTGTTGTAAAATTTGTAGGAATTTGCCATTTATTTACATGAACAGTGACCTCTACTGGCCATCTTAGATTTTTTCATTATTAATGAGTAAATGAATGCAGCAATAAACCAGTTGATAGGCTGACTGATTTAATTGTGCGAAGACTGCTCTTTCGTGGCTCTAGGGACTTATAGAGTTCTCAGTATGTATCAGCTTCGTCCGAGTTAGACATGTGTGGTAAAAAGCTATACATATGCTATTTTTATAGCACAAAGCTAAAAAATGAATGTGGATTTTTTCACATCCTGGCAAATCTGAGCACATCATGTAACACTGTCAACTGTCCCCTGGAGACATGCAGTGAGTTTCAAAATGTCTTAGTATTTGGTATGTCCTTCTTTTGTTTAAATGTCAGCAGCACTTGAGCTGCAGGAACTCCACAAGTTACCAATAATCATGTTCTCTAGCATGATTTGATCATTTCCCACCAAAGAACATCTTGAATGGAAGCAAGGACATCTGACCTTTTGTACAAAGAAGCCACAAATTTGCTTATAAGAGTAGTGACTCAGAGAAGTTGTGGAATCTTAAAGGGATAGTTCACCCAAAAATCATTTGTTATTCCAAACTTATAAGACTTTAGGTTCAAGTAAATTCAGGTTATTTCTAATAAAACCTGTATTTTTCTCCATGTATGTGTGTCTAAATTAAATATGTTCATCATATAAAGCCATTTTATCTCTGCATAAGCCTTCAATTTCACTGCTTAATTCATTTGGATTTGTTCTATGACATCTTTATTTTAACATTTTAGGATCTTGTAAGTTTTGGTTACCTGGACGTTCAATGGAAGGAAAATATCTTAAAGGTGACATATCAGGAAAATCTGACTTTTTCCGTATTTAAGTGCTATAATTAGGTCCCCAGTGCATCCACCAATCCAGAAAATGTGAAAAACGACAACCCAGTAACTTTTGGTTAGCCTTTTTCTTGCTCTGGATGTGCGCTTAGAAAACCGTATATCAAAACTGTAAACGAACATGGTTTAAAACGCATGATTTCAGCACAGTAGACATGCTAATCAAACCCAAACAGATGTTTTTCAGCAGAGTATCTGAGAAAAGGGGGCGGAGAGCAGAAGCTCATTTGCATTTAAAGAGCCATGCATGAAAACAGCATGTTTCTGCTTCCACTAAAAATAGGCATTTTAAAGTTGATATAATAAATGATCTTTGGGGTATTTTGAGCTGAAGCTTCACAGACACATTTTGTGGACACCTGAGACTTATGTTACATTGTATAAAGGGGCATAATAGGGCCTTTAAATTGTGTTCGAAGATTAAGCAATGTCTTATGCATTTGGAACAACATGAAGGTGAATATTGATTGAATTTCATTTGGGGGTGAACTATTACTTTAAGTATTTCTCAGGAGAAAAGTCTGACAAGCTAGGTACTTGATTTCAATTTAATTTAATTGCTGTGTACAAATAACATTATTAAAGGCATCTAATCTGATTTTTCTTTCCTGTGGGATGGTTGTTTGAATAAAATGGATTCATTGTTTTCAGAATTCATCAAAAACACATCAGATCAACTGCATGCTCTTTTCAGATTTATTATGTTTAATAGTTGACACTGAAAGACATTGTCACATCAGCATTACAAAGAAAACCCAAAGCTTTTCTCAACAACACAAAAACTGAGTTGGAGTCCATGAATTATGATTTTTTTTTTTTTTTTTTTTTTTACTGTTGGTCCTTTTAGGGATGACGCAAATCATCATCATGGTTGAAATGAGAATAGCATGAATAGCACATGAATAGCACAGTATTCAACTACCCTCTGTAATACTGAAAACATCTGCACAAAAAATCTGTTTAGGTTACAAACTGTGCCTCACATTTAAAGGTATGTACCTTTGAATCAATTTCGAATCATTTAAAAGTGAATTCCAGAGCAATCTGCAAATCACAGTGAATTATAATGTCAGTATAAATCAGTGTTGTGGAGTCAAAAGTCTCTCGAGTACATCACAGTTAAATATGTTTTCCATTCACACTTAATGGACAACAAGTCAAAGAAACTGTAACAATTTCTTTTTGTAAATACAGTTCAAACCATTGCTGGTCATCAGAGAGTTTGAAACATCTGACAGACTATTTCTCAAAGGCCACATGGACAACACGGTATACAGATACCCAGCAGCTATGAGTCTTTTCGTTCTGGTCCAGTGCAGTTTGTTTTCTCATATTTTTCCATTCAGTGTACTTTTGCCACTTTTAAAGAAATATTTTTAAATTATCCACATGGAAATACATTAATCTTCTTTAATACGCATTGTCCTTGTCATTTTGCCTCATATTTGCTTCTAAACTGTGTTGAAGCTAGCATTTAAGACATAAGAATACTAGTCTTTGAGAAAAAAATCAGACAAATCCTAAGAACTGGCAGTGGGTCAGAGCTCTCAGAGAGAACAGCCAGTAATCTCTGTTTAGTCTTTGTTTAGATGTCTGTTTCCTTCAGGCCGTAGCACTCTGTGAGGTCATAGATCTGGTAGCCGCTCGGATCGCCGCAGTCATTATAGATCCCCATGGAGACCGTGTCAATCTCTGTCCGGGCCAGAGCAGACGTGCTGCTCTTCCCCGTCCCGTTCTTAATCTTATTGGAAAGGTTGTTCATTTTCTCCTTCAGCTGGAAGGAGGACTTCTGTAAAGGGGGGAAGAAGCTCCAGCTCTTCAGATTAAGAGGCCGGCTCTTGCTCTGGCAGGAATAGATAGAGTTTCCGCACTGCTCGTGAAAGGGAAATCCAGAGCAGTAGTCTCTCTGCGGCTCCCTCCGGGCTCCTCGCATGGCTGTTCTCCAACGCTGGTCGTAGAACCGACGTAGGATGCGGCGGCGCCGCTGGCACTGACAGCGCACCAGACGAGTGAAGGCGCGCTGGAATTCCTTGCTCGAGCAGGGGTAAATTACGGGGTTAATGCAACTGTTGAAGTAACCCAACCAGAAGATTACTTTGAACACCATCTCGGACGGCTTCAGAGCTGGGAAGAAGGAGCCTGAGGACGCAAAGAAAGAAAGAGAGGTGGAAAAACATTTAGTTGTCGGCTCAAGCGAGATTATTTACATGGGAAATAACACTGTGGCTCATGTAAACTTAGCCTCAAGCTACCATTCTCCTCCCACACATTGAAAAGTTCAAATCCGCGAGTTCACCATTTTAAACCATGTGTGCCTAATTATACCCAGCAGACAGATTATATACTTTGCACATCGTTTTTTTCTTTCAGCTTGCTGGAGAAGTCTAATGCATTTAAAATAGTATGTGGCACGTCTTCTCACCATCTTTTTGAAACAATTTCTATTTTTTTGCCTGTAGGAGACGTGGGAGCCATGCCAATATGTCGTTCCCCAATTCTCCTCCAAACCAAACAAGCACTACTACCTTTGATAAAGTGGCCACACAAGGCCATTAGTCATTATAATCAACACAAACTGCCGTTTCACTGCGGTAATTTGATGGGTTTCAGAGTGAAGGATGTTTAAAGAACAAAAATGCAAAGCAAGATTTGATTTTATCCATTGGGAATTGATTGGATTGTGAAAAGAAGGCAGACCAACTGCAGGCTTGATAAAACATTGTCTAAAGAGTAGAGATGCACCGATTGATCGGCTAGTGATCGGAATCGGCCCGATTTTCGCATGATCGGCCCGGATCGGTGACCGGCCGGTCAATTTCTCCTCTTGCCGATTCCTAGCCGATCCTTTTATTGCCAGCGGCGCATGCAATTACGTCACAGCCGCGCACTCACAGTCGCGTGTAAACATGTCTTTGGTGTGAGTGAGGCCAAAATACAACATGAGGGAACAACCACGAACCACGCGCGTGTTTGGACATGTGGTAGATCGCGCCCCCCGCTCTGCATATTTTGCATGTCTCTGTTAGTTAACACTCGTTAGAAGTAAGCTCCGTGAATGAACTGTGTTCCGATTGACATGGTCCCTGCCCAGTGTTCATTGCTCCCTACTCCCTGAGCAGGGGAAATCCGTTGACGTTTACTACACTTTCATTCATTCACATATTTGCGCTGCGCCACCGCATACAGCGTCTTCACACACTAATAGTTTGAAGCCAGCATATATGTTCCATTTGAAGGTAATTAAAGCGTGCGCGACGTGAATTTAATTTGTATTTATTTACAGATGCATTTATGTTACCCTTCTCTAGTAAATATCATCTGTGTGTGAAGACGCTGTATGCGGTGGCGTAGCGCAAATATGTGAATGAATGTTACGAAGTGTAGTAACGTTACCGCTGGATTAACTGGTGACAAGGCAGAAATGCTTCTCTTTATCAAGGAAAATTTGCCATTAATGCTCAAGTAATAGCATTTAGTACTAGAATTGTTATTTCTACCTGTTTGAAGACACAGTGCACGTTTTGTAAAGTTATTGTTGTGAGATGATCTTGTAACTAATGTTTAAAAAAAAAATCCATATAAAATTCATTGAAGAAAAGTAGATTTTTGTATGCCTGCTTTGTTACTTATATTTTATTTCTAATGTTTTCAAGGTTCAGAGCACTTTATTTTGTTAAAGTTATATTAATATGAGAAGATGCTATAATGTTTATACATTTCTTTTATTATAAAATAAAAAAAATACATTGAGGACAAGATTTTTGTTAGTATAACTATACTATGTTAGTTACAGGAACTAATTTTATACCTTTTTCGAAGGCACAAAGCACTTTATTTTGTTGTTGAAGTTATTTTGTTGTAAGAAGATCCTATAATGTTTAAAAATGTATTTTATTATAAAATAAACTTAATTAAAGAAAATATTTCTGTATAGGCCTATGCTTTCATTACAGTTCTTAAAAAAATTAAATCGGAATCGGCAAAAATCGGAATCGGCAGGTCACGCTTACTGAAAAATCGGAATCGGCCAAGAAAATTGCAATCGGTGCATCTCTACTAAAGAGCTATTTGGCTGCTGCTTAGCATTATCCAACGTGACGTCAGTGGAAATAGAAAGTCGTTTCAGAGAAGCAAGTTGTTGCATTCTGATCAAAGGACTTGGAAAAATGATTCTTAATTGCCATTGATGCCATTAAGAACCTTTATCATCCATAGAACCATAGAAGTTTCTTAAGAGAATAAATAGGCCCTTTTTTTACTCCCTGTTGACTTTAAATGCCAAATCAATCTTTTAGTTACAGTAAGCCTGCACAAACTTAAGATACATCATGAGATCATGAGATGGATTTAGGCTCTGTCTACATGGTGTCTCTCTTCACATCCTCTCCTCCCACACATCTACACTATCTGCGCATTTCCGCTCCGTCTACCTTCGACAGACACCACATATGTTGCCAATATCTGCTTTCCCCACAGGGAGTGAGAGGAGGCTAGCGCTGCATTATCTCACACATAAAGCAGTTGTCGTCGCCCATGCCATGCATTTCAGTGTCACGAGAGGTCAGAATACCTCCCTGTCAGTGGGGACGTATAAAAATAGTGCTAGAAGGAATAGATAGTAAGACCGACTGGGAATAGTGCGGCACTGTTGAAACAGATTTTGATGTACAAAGAGATATGCTGCTCTCCCACTTGGGTAGAGGTCGTCAATTGGTTGCAATTGAGACTTTGAGATGAAAGCCAGTCCCTGGAAAGCTCCTTTTTGGTAATTGTTGTGATTACGAGACACACCAAGCAGGATGTTTGGGAGCTACTGAGAGAAAACTTCCTTTTAGCCAGAGCATCATGTACAATGTGGCAGCCCTTACTCTGGGGCAATCTGAAACCATCCTGTGTACTTACATACTGTAGCAGAAAAAGTGGATCTTCTGACTTATTAAGATTTGCTGTTCTGATTTTGAGAGGAGCATCTGAGGAATTCTGCTAAAAGGATTTAGAAAAGCAAGCCAACCTAAAAGTATACATTTAGCGGTAGCTGAAAGCATAATCAATAAGGCAAGTATTTTAAAAATGAATAAACAAAAGGCCATAGGAAGTGTAGAAATTCTAAATACGTTAAGCAAATAGGTTCAGGCTTTCCCAAAATGCTTGTTCTCCTTTACACTCTTAAAAATAGAGGTTCCAAAAGGGTTTATAATGCCATATAAGAACTATCCTGGGTTCCTTAAAAAAACTGAGAAAACATTTCACTGATGATGGAGCAGTCAGGTAGGCAATTCATTAACATCTGTAACCTGAGAGTATTGAACACATGCTGGCGGTCTCTGCTTTCTAGCAATGCATTTGCCCGGCACGAGCCACTTGAGCTATAGGAGCGTTTTGGCAGGTAGCCACATGTTAAAGTTGTCTCATCTCATACTGATCACCCCAAGACCTATTTTAACATCATCTGTCGTTATTGGCTACATGTTTAAGTACCTGTCAAGCTGCATTTTGGGTCAATTTAATGTAAATGTATTAGAGACTGACATAACAGCTTAGGTCAGAAAAGTTTAAAATAATTTTGACAGGCAGGCAACGTTTTTAACAGAAATAAATCAGACTAACCAACTCATTTTGCAGCTGAAATTTAAATCTAAGACACTATTAAAACATTTCTTACGACTTTTACATTCACAAGGAACTATCACTTTAGTCTAAAAGATTGTATTTTGGAAACTTAATGACCAAATAATTAAAATTACAATGCAATTTTACATATAAATATTCAATATATTCATGAAAAAAACCCCACTAATTTGCTACACTCTTGTTGCACTCAAGCATGCAGACATACTCTAACATTACTATAATGCAATGACAATATTTACAATTATTAAAAAATGAATAAACCTGGCAATATAGTTAACTGTCATGTAATTCCATGAAAGCAATTTGTAGTTTTCTTTAGGAGAGCAGGAACATTTGGTTCTGTTTGTCACCAGAAATAAGACTTTCACTGTCCAGCACAAAAAACGCCATAAGGAAAACATTCCCCTGATCCATCACAACAATAACATGGTGTGCATGTTGATGCCAAAAATGTGACTATCATTCAGAGAGTGGATTTGTCATTTTAAAAACTTGTACCACAAAAAGTCCGTCATGAAAATATGTGCCTCGATATACATTTCTGCAACACAGCAATTACGTACCTTACTGAACGTTTAGTGCCAGTTTCAAAGTGAAATGTCCAGAGAGTGGCGCTAAAATATGTTCAATACGTGACCGTGGCATATCCCCTACTACATTAAACCCAACCCTAAACCTACCGGATAGTGTTAACAAATGCAAAAGTGGTATAAAAAGACATTTGTTGATGCAGCCGTGCTATTTTAACTTCCTTATGCGGATTTGAACTGTTTTCTCAAACTGTAATTTCATGGGGTTCATACTAGGGATGCACCGAAATGAAAATTCTTGATCGAAGCCGAACAGAATTACATACTGGGCCGAAGGCCGATTACCAAATGTGGTTTTTCTCCTATGTATTTTGCCAATTTCTTTTACCATTGCATAAATTAAATAGCCAATATTTGTATTTTAAAATCAATAAATTCTTTGGTCATTTTTAAGACCCTATTCTTGAATCAGGCATGTGTTTTTAATGTACAAATAAATGCAGCCTTGCTGAGCAAAGGAGAATGTTATAATAAATGTATTAATAGAGCTGTTGTAATGACTGTTAGCATTATTTTTGTGTTACTTTTTTATTTTATTTTACAGAACAAAAGTAAAATTACAATAGGCTACTAACATTTATATATGTTGACTTTTACTTTGGCGGAAACCTGCAAGAAGACCCCAATACTACTTTTTGCTGACAGCAGCAGATTTATGAATGATTCTCATCATTCTCATCAACAACCACCCCTTTCTCTTCTCATGGAAGACATACGATGCGATACTAAATGGTCTCATGCTGTCAGTGCTTGTAATGATTTTTGTGTCTTTCTCGGACAGTTTTAAATGCTTCCAGACTGCTGACATTTTTGCTGCATCAGTGTGCGCCTCGCTATTTTCAGCCGAATAATTTTGGTTGCCAAACATTCGGTGCATCCCTAGTTCGTACCAGAGTTCTTCATCACTCAAGTGAAAGGCTGTATGTACCAACTGAATTCGAAAACGCATGTATATGAAGCTGTGTGACGACAATGCTCAAAAGTATCAGTTTTCAAATGACGCAATTGTTTTGAAGTCATAACATAATATTCTGTAAGTAACTGTGAAACTTAGGCTTTATTAAACAAAACTTGTACCTGTAAATCATACTTTGTGTGAAAAGGAATAAAAGTTGTCAGAGTTTTACTGCCTCTAATGTTAATTTCAGTTGGAAACTGCCGTGATTCATATTTTTCAATTTTGCAGAAACGTATACAGAGGCACATATTTCCACTAAACCTAAGTTGCTTATTTTGCAGTAATGACCAGCTGATTATACTTATTTGTTATTGCACAGCTACTCGGAAAAAAAAAAAGTTAGACATTACACATTGAACTGAGTGGAAATTAGTTCATAATTCTACCTGTAATAATAATACTGAAGAGCTCTGAGGTAATTTTCACCACAACTAGAATTAAGACCTAAGGTAGCAGAAATTGCATTTGCATAAAACAAGACAGAACAAGTCCGTAATGCGAGAGCTGAAAGTAGCACTGGTTGTAGTTACCTGGATGAGTGAACTGATATACAGTATTGCCATGAGCAAAAGGGAAGGCTGCTGAATGACCAGTTAAAATCAAGCTTTTAGACAGCACTGTAAATGGATCACAAAATCACTTTTTATTTAGTTTTTTAATATATAAGAAAGTTCCCCCCAGATTTCCAAATGCTTTCACACTGAAACAAGGTTTAACATCAGTCAATCTCTCATTTCTGTCATTATAACACTGTAACAACAGTATAAACTGTGCTTCACAGTGTATGCCTCTTCTGCAGTGTACGTGTGGATCTAAGCCATGTCATATCCCTCCTCTGTCCTGGTTGCTGGCTGTTGCTGAGGCTTTGGAAAACGAAAGCACCCTCTTTAACTCCACTCGTTAATAGCCGTGATTAAGGCAGTGGAGCGTTGGGCAGAAGGAAGTCAGGGACCTGAGTGAAACTGCCTCATTCATTTTCTCTGGTTGAACAAAGTCCCCCCTTCCCAAAACATTGCCCCTAACCTCTGGGAGCCAAAAAACAAAACAAAAAAACGAACGAAGAGTTGATCCCAGAATTTCACCAGCACCACATGCATAGCTTGCCAGGAGATGTTATCAACCACTGCTACCCTATTTTTCCCCACAATGACTGTGAGTGGAATACCAGGAGGGACATGCAAAAACCACACTCTTGGATTACCCTGGAGATGGATGGGATGGTGGGTTTGGGGGGAAACCAGTACACTGTGGGGAATGTACAATGCCAGACATGTATTTTTATTCTTTTTAATGTATATTTTAATTGTAGATAGTTAATAATAATCAAAATGCTAATTGTTTTTTTTTGTTTGCTACGCCTGATGTACCCATTTCATGCCTCAGACCATGATGTCAGCGACACGAAAATTCTTTTAATGTAATAGGAGACTTTTTTTTCCATTTCTAGCACACTTTTTGGCCTCTGTGCCATGGGTAATGGTTGCGTGACTGGAACACTGCATTTAATGTCTGTGCTTTAGTCTCCCACGGGTGGTCTTTGATTGAGCCTACTTAAACCAATTAATCATCTTTGCATTATGAATATCCCTAAATCTCCTTCTTTTTTCTATGTGGGAATCAGTTATAGTTATTAACCCTGGGATGCAAAGAACTTAATAATTGTGTGGGTCAACAGAACATATGCTTTATATGAACATATGCACATATGTTTAAGGGATTTGACTACAGGACGATTTTGATTCATGACTGTGGACTGGAAATGTTTGAAACTTTCGCATTTACATGCTTTTCATTAGGACTTGGTTATTGTGTTTAGTGTGTTAATATCATAAAACCTTGAGTAATATAACTAAATGAGCCATAACTCATTCTTGGCTGCTCGAGGACATGAAAACCTTTTGATTTTCTGATAAAAGGGGGAGGGGATATCATGAGATATACTGTTATGAATAAACCACTTAAAGCTATTGAAACAAAGCATGTTCTTGTGAACTTTTCATGCCATTGCCTTTAAAAAGAGAAAAATTGCTCTCACAAGCCTTTCACTTCTGCCTTCATTATTATGCTTTGTTTTGACAACATACAGGTCAGTGTGTGTACTGTTGTTATGTGCAGTTACATCAAGGCAACATATTAATTAAAAACTTTGTTATGAATATAGAAATGCTTTATTTCAATCCCAATTTTAAATTGCTGTTGCATTTTATAGGAGTTTCTTGTTTTCTAGCCATAGCAGAATGGCTATTTATTTATTTATTTACAAACGTTTTTTCAGTAACGTTTTGGTGTGAGCAATTGTAAAAGTCTGTTTTGTTTATTTGGTTTAGTATACTATCATGCATTGGGTTGTATTTGGCTGATTTTGCATTTATTCTTGCACTTCAACTTGCACTATGATTTATTTGAATCCTAAAAAGCACAAGGTTCCCCTCCAAAACAAAGACCAATAGCGTTATCATCAAGTGTAACACAGCAATAAAATCTCTCCTCAGATGTAGTACTTAAGGGTGCACACATTTGCCATCTAATCGTATTAACTCTGAATGTAACATAAAAGTGATGCGTGGAACTGCTTTCGTCAGTGAGAAAAGTCATGATGACACACCTCTCGTGCTTTTTATCAGGCTATTTCGCACTGTTTTGCCTATCCACGAAGTAAAATACACAGTTTCGAAATAAATATGTATTTTAAATGCATGTGATCAAACAGAAACATACTGTAAAATAATCAAAACCCATCACATATACAGTACCAGCTTATATTACGTCAGCTGTTTACGTTTTACAGATGCAGAAAATTCTAGCATTTTTACAAATTACAAACAAACTGAAAAAGAGACAACGATATAGTTAACCAAAAACAGTTAATAAATTCTCTAATAAACGTTTTAATCAAAAATTCGATTGCAATTTTTATCATAATTTGGAACCAATCCTGTTTCTTAACGAGAATTGTCTCATACAACAGCATAATACAAAGTTTAGAACACTTATTTCCCGGCAGTCTCTGTAAAACATCGCAAGGAATTTTGAACAATATTTAAAGCTCTTATAACTCTCTTTTTTAACTAATTTAATTTAATCCAGTATTACCTTATTTGATCATTAGAGGATTAATTATGATTATTGGAAAATGTTATAAACATTCCACAGTTTACTTTGTCACAATCATTTCTGTTCGGTTTTATGTGTTTTGAGTCCAAAAAGTGCAGAACTGTAACGTATACTTTAAATTATTTTATTTTTTTTAAATGTAAAGAATCATCCATATAACGAAGATTATCGTTCTAAAACTTCCAAACACAAAATAACTCATACGTACCCAAAGGCAAAACGAAGAAAAACGGTAGCCAACAAAGAATGAACATCCCCACAACGATGGCGAGGGTTTTAGCAGCTTTCTTCTCCCTGGAGAACTTCATGAGTCTCACGGACAGTGAACTTCTGAACGGGTGATTTTTGGTTTTCGAGCTCGCGCTCGAATCCTCCGGCATGCTCCTGCAGTGTATCCTCAGCACCACTTCCATTGATTTATCTCTCTCCCGTTTCACACCCGCTTCCAAACTTTTTGTAGTCCTGCGGGCCACGATGTATACTCTAGTGTACATGACTAAAATCACCATGAGCGGGAGGTAGAAGGAAAATAACGAGGAGAACAGAGCATAACCCGGTTCCTCCGTGATGCTGCAGATGCTCTCATCAGGAGGTGGAGGCTCTTTCCATCCCAAAAGCGGTCCGATTGAAATCACCATTGAAGTAACCCAGAGCACCACGAGTATGACACCTGCTTTCCGTTCAGTCATGATAGTGGGGTATTTCAAACAGTATTTTACCCCGATGTACCTGTCTATAGATATAATGCACAAACTTAAAATAGACGCCGTGCAGCAGAGCACATCCACGGCTGCCCAGATGTTGCAGAAGACTCGACCGAACACCCAGCATCCCAACACCTCCAGAGACGCGGAGAACGGGAGGACGATGATACTAAGCAGAAGGTCCGCTATGGCCAGGTTCACAATGAAGAAGTTGGTGACCGTCTGCAAATGTTTGTTGCACAGCACCGAGAGAATAACCAGAATGTTTCCGACGATCGCCACCAGAATGAAAACAGCCAGAAAGATTCCGACACCGATGACTTGAGAGTCGAGGGTGATGCCTTCACAGGTGGTGGTGTTGCTTATGTTGGAGAGAAAGTCCGAGGGGAATTCATCCTTGCTCTCGTTCAGCAGTTTAGAAAATGTCATTTTGAAACTCCATAAAGACGACTTTTACTGGTTTGGTCCGAAGGTGTTGACTGGTCGGTTCATGGTGAGTTTTATCTTCACCATCCCTCTTGGAAGGTGTCTACAGATTCAGATTCTTCAGATTGATCAACTACTTCGTGAGATATAGCCTATTTATAAAATGTTTCCTGTTAAACATCTCTGAAATATAATTTGAACTCTTTTTAAACTAATTTGAGGTAGAATAAACTAATAAGCAACTAGTAAGCTCCCAAGTCTATAAAACCACAGTGCCGATGCACTGCAGGTCTTATGGAGAGGCTACTTCTGGTGGCATCCTCAGCGACCACTCCAAACTGGATTACAGAGATTCAATGTGGACCCCAGTGCTCGAGGTCTCCTCCTCCAGCTCTGAGAACTTGGTGACGCGTCGCACACTTGCTGCAGATCTTCATATGACCACTAGAGGGTTCTGTATCATTGTTGCACACAGAAAGACTGTTTTCATTTTCAGTCCATAGTACTTTTTTAGTACCATACATTAATCAGAATGAGGTCAAGTCATGTCAGTAATATTTTAGAACATATATATTGTTTCAAAAAAGCCTAACAGAAATTTGTTAATTCTCTTAAATGTAAAGATTCCTTAGTTTGACATGTATGGTTTCATGATGAACATCTGTGGAACCTTTCCATTCCACTAAAGGTTGTTTATAGAGGATTTTTTAAACAATAGGAATTGTTTACTTAACACCTTTTTTAGTTATTTGAGGAAACAAAAATGATTCTTCTATGGCATTGCTTATGAACCTTTATTTTTAAATGTGTTTAAAGCATATGCTTTGTATATCTATTACTGCACTGGTCGGTAAAGCATTCCTCAGGGTCTTTCTATAATACAGTTTTACTTTTTTTATTTTTTTATTTTATGTGTGCAAAATCCCTAAGCACAACATGTCATTTTTATGAATGTTAATCATGTTGTCTAAAATAAAAGGTACCAAATACCACATTTTTGTGCAGTAGAAAAAACTTATTTTGTGATGACATCTTTCTGAATAAAAATAAACCTCTTAAAGCTCTGTGCAGTAAAATCAGAATTAATGTTTTTCCTACTGACGCTGTGCAGCTGACTATCTGCCACCTGTAAGTCCAGATGCATACTAAAAGCTGAGGGGCAATTTAAGAGCCGCAGGGTCCCTTGATGAGGAGTTGGAAGGAAGTGATTAGGCGAAGAAACTCTGGTAAAATAGTGCTGGGATACACATTAAGAATATGTGAGACACCACACATGAATGTCAATCACAGTCAGTGTGTAAATATTTTATGTTGCCTTCCAGGTAGTCATCACTGATGGCATCAGGGAGTTGTGCAGACACTCATATCAAAAAATCTGAAATGTAACTTCTACATGGATGTCTTGGAATAAGTCTTATCTTCATGTGACATGTGAACATTACTACATCAGAAATTACTGTCATGCTTATCAAGACTGCATTTATTTGACATTTTTTAAAAACGTATTATTCCAAACTTTTGCAGTGCATATTGCAATTGTACCTTAACTGAATATAAACAGTAGGCATGCTGTTGTGAGGATGAATCTGTTGTCTGTAGTGTTTGTGCAGCTCTTCCTAGTTCCTTTCCTAATCCTAAGCAAAGAAGCTTAGTTCCAGCTGAGAAGAGGAAAAAGAGGCTACAATTCACACATGATCACCAAATCTGAATAGCTAAAATTGGATAGACACTGCATGGCATGCAAAATCCTGCCTGTGAAAGGCAGATGGTATGGTCAGAATCTGGCACATCATAAATGCACACATCCCTCCTGCTTTGTGTCAACAGGGCACAGTGGTGACGCTGGCGAAACAGCCCTGGAAATGTTTTCTTGTGACACATTAGACCCAACCGACCATCGTCCGAATGACGCAGGTTGCCTGAGCGCTGCTTTGATTATGTGCATCCCCATATAGCCATTACACATTTTCAGATTTTACTTTGGTCTTTCAGATCTGCAGAAGCAGAATGGAAGGTTTTAAAGTATGAATGTGAAAGCAAAAAGGCTGCAGAAACTACATGGAGTGAGTCAGCACGGACAAAATCCCCTAGGATTGTTTCCAGCACTATACTGAAATCATAATTCAATTCTGCCTATTGTGAAGACAAGGTCTGAGACTGTAACATAGCCATTGATTGTGAAATCAAGAAAAACAGCAAGGGATAATGGATTTTAGGTCTATTTAATAAATTCTGCATTAAATTAATAACACCATAAACTGCATTTCTCTTTTTTGCACGTCTGCATACATATTTATAGGCCTATCTATAGTGGATTGCATGAATATATCACATGAATATATAAATATTCATACGTGTGTGTATGTGTGTGTGTGTGTGTGTGTGTGTGTGTGTGTGTGTGTGTGTGTGTGTGTGTGTGTGTGTGTGTGTTTTATATTGACATTACATTATGGATTTCAAATTCTTATAAAAATAGCATTTTTTTTAATTTGGTGCTGTAAAATGTTGTTTTTTAATGTAATTGTATGCAGAAACAGATCCTACTACTCTATGAAAGATATCACTGAAATTATGCTTATATTTCACGTCGATTTCTGTAACAACCTTTGTGTCTTTAAACAGCAAAATAAAAAGATTCATTATTTAGCCAGTCGAAGGCGCTAAAGCGCGTTCTGCTTGTCAATCATTATGCGCGTTCTAAACTGGAAATTCATATATGGTAAGCCGGAAGCTGAAAGTGCAAGATTAACTTGTAGCGTTTTCAAGAGTTTGGAGGGTGCGAAATGTTCGTGATTTCTAATCTTTCACGGCTTAAACGTCCTTAAATGATTTAAAGGACCGAAGAAAATAAAGAAGGAAGAATCGCTGCAGGATATTGAGTTTCAAAAGGCTAAAATCAGTAAAAGAGGGCGTATCTAATTATGTCACTAAACGTAGCAGAAACTGAAGAGCCTAAGTTCTCATTGACTACGTGGTTAAATTGAATCTTTAGCTGTTGTTCAAAGCTCAGTTTATTGTATTCTGCACAAAGTTTCTCACTATTGTTATTTTTAAGCGCATTAGATTTGAACACAAACAGATCACTACCTATTTTCTACAACAACAGAACTATTGTTACGTGTTTTGGAAAAGATTCCAGGTCTTGGTATGAAATTGTCAAATTTGACATGACAGCCGCAGCAGCGTTGCCCTTTCTGTAGCTCTAACTGAAGCGGTTTTTGCTCAGCTGTCAGACCCGCAATGTCATTACTCTTCCCTATCGGAGATGTTTATGAACAGTGGTTGTGCTGTCACACTCTCCAGGTCCAGGCCTGCTAGGTTTCATGAATGAATGATTTTTCCCTCCGCGAAATTCTCCACCTGAACACCGTCAGCCGCCTTCCAAAATCCGCCCTGGAACACTTTTAGGTTTTATCAGGATGCTTTAGTCTGCTGGCAGCAATAAAATAATGATCCTAAATATAAAGAAAATCGAAAACAATTGCTAGCAGCTCTGCCATCATTAATTAATGACTAACCTTTAATTATGCATTTTTAATTGACTGTTTCTACTGCTTAAGGGTCATTAATTATGAATCTTCTCTTAAATTAAAAGATCACAATTGTCTTCATGCTTTTCTTCTTCTGCATCTACTAATCTGGCAATTTTTTTCAATGGATCATGTTATTTATTATGGAAGCTAGTTTCCACCACATGATAAAAAATTGGAAAAGATTGTGACTTTTTATCTCACAACTAAAACTTTTTTCTTGCAGTGTTAGCACTTATAATTCAGTTCTCTGAATTGTAAGATGTAAACGCAAAATAGTGAGATTTAAAATTTTAATTGTGAGATATAAACTCGCAATTGCAAGACAAAAGGTTGTAAGGTAAAAAGTCAAAATTACCTTTTTATTCTGTCACAATTACCTTTACATACAACAACTGTGAGATGTAAATTCAGATTTCAGACAAATAGAACTGTGAGATATAAACTTTAATCATGCAAAAAATTGGAAAAGAGACTTTATCTCACAACTTTTTTCTAGATCACATAATTCAATTCTCTGAATTGTGAGATGTAAATACAGAATGGTGAGAAACTTGCAACTGCAAGACAAAAGGTTGGAAGGTAAAAAGTCACAATTACCTTTTTCATACAACAACAACTCAGATTTCAGACAAAAAGTTAGAACTGCGAGATATAAATTTTAATTATGCATCTTTGACTGTTTCTACTGCTTAATGGTCATGCATCTTCTTTTAAAGTAGAAGATCACAATTGTCTTCATGCTTTTCTTCTTCTGCATCTACTAATCTGACATTTTCTTCGGTGGATCAGAAGCTTGTTTCCACCAGGATAAAATATTGGAAAATATAATTGTGACTTTTTATTTCAGAACTGATTTTTTTTTTCTTGCAATCCTGTGTTTAGATCTCATAATTTAGTTATCTGAATTGTGAGATGTAAAATTTGCATTGTGAGATATAAACTTGCAATTGCAAGACAAAAAGTTAGAACTGGGAGATATAAACTTTAATTATGCATCTTTAATTGACTGTTTCTACGGCTTAATGGTCATTAATTATAATTCTTCTCTTAAATGAGAAGATAACAATTGGCTTAATGCTTTTCTTCTTCTGCATCTACTAATCTGGCATTTTTTCCACCACAGGATACAAAAATTGGAAAAGATATTTGTGACTTTTTATCTCACAAATTTTTTTTCTTGCAATCCTGTGTTTAGATCTCATAATTCAGTTCAGAATAGTGAGATGTAAAATTTTAGTTGTGAGATATAAACTCGCAATTGCGAGACAAAAAGTTGTAAGGTAAAAAGTCAAAATTACCTTTGTGAGATTTCGGTTTTCAGACAAAAAGTTAGAGATATAAGCGATATATAAACTCAGAATTCTGAGGGAAAATGTCAGAATTGTGAGATATAAAGAAAGTAAGTCAGAATTTTAGATTTGTATCTCACAATTCTAATTTATCTCAGTTTTGCAAAAAAAAAAGTGGGGAAAAAATAAGGTATTTATCCCACGGCAGAAACAGGCTTTCATAGAAATTGCTACAAATCCCCAACAGCACAGTTTATAGCTTTCACTTTAGGAAAAATTGTGTTGCACTTCTGCTACAGATTTAATATAGTTATAGTTATTCATCTTTGACACTCACTGTGAAAGGGAATAAGAACGGAGTTGTTTGTTTGAAGCTGGCAGGTATTTAACAGTGCGACATTTATATGACAGTCAGTTTTAAACAGTCTCTGTGGAGTCTAAACCAAATGTAATACCATTGAAGGGCTCAGTGCTATGCTCTAATTGAGCTGACACTATGCATGCGCTGTCTGCTTTAACACGATGACGTCCTTCAGGTTTATGACTGACAGAAGTTGCCTATGAGTCACACAGCAAATGAACAGCAATTGCTTTTACCTCTCCGATGAGAGCCACCATCATCTCTCACATCAGACATTATTACCTGCACCCAAGCAAGTTTCAAATTGCTATCTATGTGAAAGTGATGCAAAGGCACTGTGTTATGCTGATTAGGAAACAGTTTTGTAGTTCTAATAGGTGCTGCACTAAAAGCATATCTGTCGACACATGTTATTTTATTTTGCAGTGATGAGATATTCAAGATTCACAGCCTACACCGTTTAAGGGATGGTTAAGCTATTGGTCTAGCTAATTTAACCACAGAAAACCACTGATTGAGCCAAACAGAACCACAGCTGCAGCTTAGAATCTGTATAGGCTTCACACACACATACATACTTTTATTAGAGGGTGATTCCCCTGACAATGATCCCTGTTCCCAGTGTACTTGTCGTAGGCCCAGTCCATTTCCACACCACTCAATGTGGAAAATTCCAGCTGCCAATCACCTCTTCCAGCTGTCCCAGCTTCAAATAGAGAAGAATTCGAACCTAATATTAGCGCAGATTTAAAGTGTTTCTATGAAATATGCTACTCACTCTCTTAAGAAAACACATTTAGAATAGAGCTGTGTATATATATATATATATATATATATATATATATAGAGAGAGAGAGAGAGAGAGAGAGAGAGAGAATTGGTGAGAGCTTGAAACATCTTGGTGGAAAAAAAGTATTTTTCTACAAAATTTTATATGTATGCAAATTGTATAATATTCAAGGTACACATTTCTAGTAATTTGTACAGTTATTTCTCATATTGTATTTTCAGAAAGTTTTGTCCTCTCCCCAAATTTGTCACTACCAAAACACAGTAATATATTATTTAATAAGAAGGGTTACATTGACCTATTAAGATTTGGACCTGTTTGGATTTGTTGTATTTTTAATCCAATTTTTCTTTGTAAAAGGCAAAAAAGTTATCATACTAATTTCAAAGTTGAGGATTCATTAGTTTGAATATACATTGACCCACTATTATAACATCTTAGTTGATAATTCAGTATACTGTATTTCTGACAAAACACATTACAGAATTTTCACATACTAAAATACTACAAAAATACTAAAAATACCAAAAATGTGTATAACTGTACTAAAAAAAAAAATATAATAATTTCCCCCAAATAATTGATTTGATGTTCTCTTTTGTCACTACCGAAACAATGACGACATATTTTGGTCTTGACTGTTTGACAAAATTAAAGAGATATTTTTTTAAAATAACAATGGAATAAAATGCAAAAATGATTTCAATATTATTTTCATAAATTGAAATTTAGGGGATAGGAAAGTATCAAATAAATTATGATTTTATATATATTAAACTTATAATATTTTTAATATTATTGTGGGTTTCAGTAGATAATAGAAGCATAGTAAACATGTAAGATTTGAATTTGAACTAAATGTGTTTTAAATGTATTTTTCGTATATAAATTACAGAATATATAAAAGTTTGGGATTGGTATGATTTAAAAAAAGAATCTCCTATTCTCCTATAAGGCTGAATTTATTTGCTCAAAGGTTCACAACTTTTATTACAATTTTAAAATATCTGGCCATATTATGAATAATCTTAATACACTTCATAGTGATCAAAAACATTAGCAATTTGGTCTGTGATTCTTATGTATTATATATTTTTAGTGTACGTTGTTGTATATTAGTTAAATAGTGGTGGAATCACTGCTGTTTGTTTGGGTTTTTCATATGGTCTGGGTCTAGGGCATATCCTGTGTTTATTTATTTAGTTTTCCTCAACATTTCTATTTCAAAGGCCAATGCAGTATGTTAGTTGGAAAATACCATTAAGGATAAAAAAAAAGTAAAAACATAACATCACTGTGTAAATACTTCATAAACAGTTTCTTATCATTTTAATCCCCTCAGTTTGGATGTTCAGTTCAATAAAGATAATTTCATGACCAGAACATTTCTGCTGTTTGACCAAACCCCTGCTGTCCTAATAACAAGAGCAGAACTCAAATGACTCCACATCCCAGACTATCACATTTTAGTGCTATTAAAATAATAATTCAAAGTCCATTGCCCTGTCCTCATAAAACAGCTCTGATCTGGGAACAAAATTCATGTTCTTAACCGTCATAAGCGAGACGGCAAATCTCCCCTCTCATTAGAGCAGAGGGTCAAGTTCTACCAGCTTTAAGTAGCACATGTTTTATGATTTCCATGTTGTGTCCTCAGTTCCATCTGGGTCTCATGGGGCCGTCACAAGCGCCGCACCGGACACTGTGGTCCATGGGGTCACATTTTTCACAGATGTCTCCTAGTGGGGAGACATCCGCATCACATAGAGTGCATACACTCACACACATATACATAACCCCCCACAGAACATGTGTCACACCTTTGCACGCAATTACTGGCACACATGCTTCCCTTTATTTGCACAAACATACTTATGAATGTATGCAGGATTTTCTCAGCAATTTAAGCACTGGTTGTAATTTCCAATAAAAACAAAGATGCCACTGACGCCAACAATAGAACATCATACTAAAATACTGTTACTTATTTGACATAAATTATACAGTGCGACCAGTGAAGAACATAAAACATCAGCGATTGAGTCTGGTTCACTAGGTAATGATTCTTATGAGACAGTTCTTTTTTTACAGAATCAAAAACATACAGCGTAACCAGTTAAGTCTGATTCCAGAGCTAAAGACTCTTAGGACCTGACTCTTTTTAATCAATCAAAACATACAGCACGACCAGCTAAATCTGATTCCCTGGCTCATGACTCTTATTGGCCAGTTCTTTTTAGTGAATCAACAACATCCAGTGTAAACAGTTTAGTCTGATTCCAAAGTTAAAGTCTCTTATGGGCCAGCTCTTTTTAGTCAATCAAAAACATAAAGCATGACCAGCTAAATCTGATTCCCAGGACAGTGACTCTTAAGATCTGGTTCTTTTTAGTCAATCAAAACATATAGCACAGCTAGTCAAAACCAGATTAGAGCTCAAGATTGTTCACCCCTGTGCACCCCTGAACTTGTGTTGTCAAATATTTGTCTGCCTTACGCTCTCTGCATTTGGGTCCCTTCCTCCTAAACTTGACATTACGAACCCGCCAACAAGGACCCAGCAGTATGAGTATAAAAATAATTCCTCCTGCAATTGCTCAAGGGAGGCTGGCACTTCAGCAGTGTGTGGCGTCGCTTCGCCAGCAGGGCTGAGAGGTGCGGTGTTTCTCCCAGTTCTTCTGGACTATGGCCAGGGGCTTGGAGTACCACGATGCGGCTCTTTAGGATGTCTTCAATCTTTGCTTGGATGACCCCTTGCCACAGTGGGAGATGGAGCAACTGAGGATTTTAGACTTCTGGAATTTCTCCAACTATGTGCATCACCGCAAAGACTGGCAAATCCTTTCACCACCAGAGTCCTCCACCACTGACCACCCCACCGTCCCTTCCTCTTCGAATCCAGATCTGCTCCCTCTTTTGTCTCCCACACAAAAGCGCCGGCTGAGAAGGAAGAGAGCTTTCCAGAATGCTGTAGCCATCACTGAGTCAGCTGCAGAGTCAATTCCTGCAGCCCTGGAGGGCATTTCAGCTGCCCCCAAGGGTGTTCGTGAGTCGGCTACAGAGTCAAGTCCTGCAGCCCCGGAGGGCGTTTCAGCTGCCCCTGAGGGCATTCCAGTGTCGGCTACTGAATCTATTCCTTCAGCCCTGGAGGGCGTTTCAGCTGCCCCTGAGGGCATTCCAGAGTTGGCTACTGAATCTATTCCTTCAGCCCTGGAGAGCAGTCAGAGTTCATCCCAGAGCCTGACTGCAGAAACCAACCAGTTATCTTACCCATGCTGAGTCAAGTCCCAGATCATCTTCTGACTCCAAGGAAGCATAGGTCAAGAAGCGAGCAGCTCAAGATGCTGAATCAGTCTCTGAGTCAGTCCAGTCTTCTCCAGTCATCCCAGAGCCTGACTGCAGAAACCAACCAGTTATCTTACCCATGCTGAGTCAAGTCCCAGATCATCTTCTGACTCCAAGGAAGCATAGGTCAAGAAGAAAGAGAGCAGCCCAAGGTGCTGCATCTGTCTCTGAGCCAGTTGAGCCCGCTCCAGTCATTCTGGAACCAGTCGAACCCGATCCTGTCCTTCCAGAGCCAGTCAAGACCGGGCCTTTCATTCCAGAAATGGCCAAGTCAGCGGCAGTCACTTTTAAGGTGGTCCAATATCCAGTGGTCCCAGAAGTATGTAACATGGTGGAACCACAACCTAAGCTACCCACTTCACCAGCTGTCTCATTCCTGGTGAAGGAGTCTGCGACTGTCCATGTAACTTTTCCTGAAACACTGGTTAATCCTGTAATCCTCAAGAAGGGCAGTCATGTCATGTCCTCAGAGCCTGCTCCAGAGAGGCCAGTCGGAGAGCCTGCTTTAACTTCAGTGTTATCTCCAGCACTTGAGTTCTCTCCAGAATCTGCTCCGTTCCAGGAGCCCGCAGAGTCATCTCGGGTCCAGCAGTCTCCAGAGTTCGTTAGTGCAGCCCAGGAGGGCACGCCAGAGTCAAGCCTAGTGTTTATCCCTGCAGCCCAGGAGGGCACACCAGAGTCAAGCCTAGTGTTTATCCCTGCAGCCCAGGAGGGCACACCAGAGTCAAGCCTAGTGTTTATCCCTGCAGCCCAGGAGGGCACGCCAGAGTCAAGCCTAGTGTTTATCCCTGCAGCCCAGGAGGGCACGCCAGAGTCAAGCCTAGTGTTTATCCCTGCAGCCCAGGAGGGCACGCCAGAGTCAAGCCTAGTGTTTATCCCTGCTACCCAGGAGGGCACGCCAGAGTCAAGCCTAGTGTTTATCCCTGCAGCCCAGGAGGGCACGCCAGAGTCAAGCCTAGTGTTTATCCCTGCTACCCAGGAGGGCACGCCAGAGTCAAACCTAATGTTTATCCCTGCAGCCCAGGAGGGCACGCCAGAGTCAAGCCTAGTGTTTATCCCTGCTACCCAGGAGGGCACGCCAGAGTCAAGTCTAGTGTTTATCTCTGCAGTCTAGGAGGGCACGTCAGAGTCAAGCCCAGTGTCTGCCCCTGAAGCCCTGGAAAATGCTTCCAAGTCAGTACCTAAGACTATTCTTGCATCTCTTGAGCCTGCTTCCCAAGGATTCACCCTCCCTGCCAGTGCAGTCATGGCTCCTGAGTTTGTCCCCAAGTCCTTCACCAGTCAAGAGTTGGCCCCAGAGAACACTAGGGCTTTTTTCAAAACTCCACCAGTAAAACAAGCCCATGTCTCCAGTAGGACCACCAACAAGACCCCCATCCCACCCTCCCTGCTACCTAGCCCTTATGAGTTCCCAAAGCCAGCACCTCCCTGGTCTGTCCCAAATTATTTCCCGGGATCTCTTTCTTGCCTCCCAGTCCTGCCTCCTATGTTTCCTGGCTGCCCTGTAACTCCAAGTTTTAGTTCCAGCCCACACCTCCCCAGTTGGTACCCCCTATGTTTCCTTTTGTGTCACCACCTCCTTGGACTGGTTTGGACGCCAGGTGGCGTCCTTTGGGAGGGGGGTACTGTCAGGGCTCTGCCCTGGCAGCTTTGTCTGTGTTGGGATTGTTTAATGTTTCTTTGTTTGTCTTGTGTCTTAACACATGGCTTTGTCTTTGTTTATGTCTACCATGTGTTCCTGTGGTCCCACCTCCTTGTTTCCCTTGGTCACGCCCTCTTGTTTAGCCCTTGTCTTCATTTCTTCTAATTGTGCTCACCTGGCTCTCATTACCTTTCGCCCTTTAAATTGTGCTGTTTCTCCTCTAGTGTTTGTGGGTTCGTCTTGTGTCATAGAGACAGTTACTCACTTACTGCTCTAGTCCTGCCTTGTTGTATCCTTGCTGCAGTTTACTTGTTTTTGGTTTATACCTTTTAGCTTCTTGCTTATTTACTTAACACATTATTTTTTGTAGTTCTTCTGTCTTATTTCTAGTCTTGTTTTATTTTGATCTAATAATTTTAGTTTTTATAGTCTTAATTCAGACATTGACTATACCTTTTGTTTTGCTTTATTCTTTTATATTTTCTTCCTTTTTTACAACACGTTGTTTCTCCCTGTGTTGTAGTGTCATGGTCTTGAATGTTGTCTTGTATGTTAGTGCTGTGTGTTCCCTCCAGTCCTGCTCTTCCAGCCTGAGACTCCCTGCCTGTTGGTTCTCCAGGGCAGCCCGCCAACTGAGCCTGGTGCTGAGATCTAATCTCTGATTCTGGCCTGCTTTGCATCCTGTCACTCTGACTGCTAGCTCTACCATTTCCTGCTTTGGCATTCTCCTCAGTCTTCTGCCTGGTTTGGCCATCGTCTGGGACTGTTCTCCAGATTGTCCATCTCTAGAGGCACAACTCTCTTCCTGCTGGATTGGAGCTCAAGATTGTTCACCCCTGTGCACCCCTGAACTTCTGTTGTCAATAAATATTTGTCTGCCTTACGCTCTCTGCATTTGGGTCCCTTCCTCCTAACCTTGACAAAATCAAATTCCCAGGCTAACGACACTTATGAGCTGGTTTGTTTTAGTCAATCAAAAACTTAAAGCATGACCAGATAAATCTGATTCGTTTTAGTGAATCAAAAAACATAACATAATTAGTTTGATTTTTGAGAATGGCTCTTATGGGCTTATTACTGTTTTTAAACAAACAGTTATGAATCAATTAGGGCAGTTTCTCTATTAATCTGACTCACTTCCTGGACCTCAGGTGATTATTTTCGTCATGTTATACTCCATTAATTAAGAAGTCATACTGTTTTATGCTGGCCAGCATGTTTGTATTGACGTTCTGGATTTGCTTTATCTTATTCAGACCTTCTGCCTCAAAGAGAGCAGCTTCACACCAGATTTCCTGATATTTAAAACTCTTCTCTGCTATATTCTGATATATTGTATTCTTTTAGGGTCTTTAGGCCCTATACATCATGCCACTGAAAGCAGCTGCAGCTTCTGCATTCGGATGTTTAATTGACTGCATAGATTTTCCATTAATGGCAATGCAACCTAGGGAAAGAGAGGAGTCTTTCAGCAGAGTTTGCTGTTAAATTATATAATGTTGTTTAAGGCTTACACTATAGCAGTAGCATGCTGCATTTTCAGAGTACTTGTGTGTGTGCTTTTGTTCACAGGTGCTCTTTATGAGAGCAGTGCTAATTTTTACCCATTAGATTGATTTTTTGAAATGACAGGGTAGATGGGTTCCTGTATGTAGGGATAACTAATGAGACTCCATGTGCTTGGAGCAGATGATACAAAATGCTTTTGTTCTAAATAGACTGCACGTCCACGTTTACCGCGTGATAACTTGAAACACACACAAAAAGTACTTTTGTGTCATTTTGGAACATTTTCAAAACACCCTGCTTTGCTGATAACCAAATTATTTTTTGCAGCCAAGGACAAAAAGTTAACAGAGTACATTTTTGAATTTGTAATAAGTTGGTGTTGTTTTGAATCATTCTGTCATTTCTTGCAAAGAAAACAAAGATAAAATGCCAATTCCATTATTTAGTTTTGGCCAAAGCAGTGATGAAATGAACACAAAACACTCACCTTTCTTGTTTTTGATATGACTTCGACAGTGATATTGCAAATTAAAATTTCATTTTTGGTCATTTAAATATGCCAAAAAAAAAAAAATGCCAAAAATATAGTGACACAGGCACTACTGATTTTGCATCTTATACCTCACAAAGATCAAACCGAAGCAAAGTGGATCAAATGCTGTATCTGCTCACTCAGATCACTTATTCAGCTGGGAGGGATTATGCTTCCAGACCTTATCATAACAAAGCTGTCTTCTCTAATAGCAAGAAGCTCGAAGATGTGTGTCGGTTTTCACAGATTTGTTTTCTTTGTATACAAGGCTGTGCATATCTAAAATGTGTGTGATAATAAGCATTTTGACCCAATAATATTGAAGGAATGCAAAGTGGAAGCTGATGGGATGTTATGGAAGTAGAGAGATTGAAGACAGTTTGAGATTCTCTGAAGTTTGAAAAGTGTTCTGAGCAAGAAGTCCTACAGTACAGCTGTCATGCGATAAGATGGCGTAGCAGTGAAAGTAGCCGCAAGGGATCATTAATCTCCTGATCTCTTACACCTCTCAAAAGAACCGTAGAGATAGACCTTTTACAACTTTTTTCTTTTTCTTTTTGGGGAATTCAAAGCAGACAGGTTGATTCAGGTTCTGATGGGGTGAGAGTCGATAGAGAGTTCATGCACAGACCAATTGGAAATCTGCAGAAGTTTGTAATGGCACTTTCTTCCTCTTGTTCCCATTTGATTCTGTCCATTTTTGACATTTATGATCCTTGCGAGTACAGACTATTTCTCTCTGGAATATATCCTAATAAATGCAAAAAGTTAGGCCCTCCACAGATTCTCAATTGGACTTAAGTCAGGACTCTGGCTGGGCCACTGCAAAATGTTAATGTTTTTGTCTGCTTACCATTTCTACACCACTTTTGCTGTATATTTTGGGTTGTTATCATGCTGAAATGCCCACTGGTGCCCAAGGCCAAGTTTCTCTGCAGGCTGCCTGATGTTGTTGTTGAGAATTTTGATGTATTGCTCCTTTTTCATGGTGCTGTTTACTGTGATTACTGGTTTGACAGTGGGGATGGTGTTCTTAGGGTTGAAGGCTTTTCCTTTATTATGCCAAATGAAGGCTACATTATTGTTTTTCAATTTTTGTTTCATCTGACCATAAAACAGAAGACCAGAACTCTTCTTATTTGTCAAGATGAGCATTTGCAAAGTCCAAGCGGGCTTTTGTGTGCCTTATCTGGAGAAGTGGTGTCCTCCTTGGCCTGTGTCCGTGGAACCCAGTGGTGTGCAGTGTCCGTTGGACTGTCTGCCTTAAGATGTTGCCACCAGCAGAGCCCAGATTCATCAGGATGGCCTTGGTGGTGATCCTCTTTTTACCCCTCTCACTATCCTCCTGGCCAGCAAAGGTGTCACTTTTGATTTTTCACAGCGCGGAATGTCTTGTATTTTTTAATGATACTTTGCACTGTAGCCACTGGAACTTCAAAACATTTTGATACGGTCTTATAGTCCTTCCCTGACTTGTGAGCAGCCACAATGTGCAGCTGCAGGTCTTCAGTGAGCTTGTTTGTCTTAGCCATGACTGTCCACTAACCAACAGCAGATAGCTTCTGTTTTTCACCCGTTGAGTTGATTAAAACAGCTGTTCCCAATGAATAAGGGTAATTAGGATGCTTTAGAACAGCTTGAACTATTTGGAATGGTATAGAACTTTGGATTTTCACATAGACTGTGACAGTTTGCAAAGGGTATGAATAATTTTGGATAGGCCACTTTTTGTTCAAATGTTCAAATAAAATTCAAATAAAAGCTGAGAAATATTTTTTCCCACAGTGATGCCTCTTGTACATCATCTTATAATCTTTTGGGAAAAGCCTGTGTCATTTCCGGGCCAAAAAAAAAAAAACTTGCTGGTTGAATAAAAGTAACTTTAAGTCAGAATTTGCCAGGGGTATGAATAAATTCAGGCTTGACTGTAAGTGACAATATTCTGAAAACTAGTTTCCTGAATTTTCAATACTAAACTATATCCTAACAGATATATTACAATAGTTTTGGCCTTTGGTCTTCAAATATATGCAGTTATTTCCAAGTATATCATCAGCTTCATAAATGTGGAACACTTTAAAATTATATTAAAGTTTAAATATCAAATGGCCTAAAATGTGTTTTTTGTTTATGGGATGCAATCACTTCTATGAGCATAGATATTTTCACTTTTTCATTTTCAATAAACAGTGTTGAAATCAAACAGTATAATGGTGGGTTTTGTTGATCTTTAGGGTTTTGGGAGAAAATAAACAGGCCCTTTAGTGCCGTTGTACCCTACACCTCATGGAAAAACTGTGTAGATATTCTAAAACCTCAAGTGGAGCAATTCCAGGTTATTCAATTGCAGACTTCATCAGCCCTCAAAATGGTATTATAATTTATGGAACTTTTCTTTTTCAGCTAAGTACTTTTTTGCAGCCAATATGTTTAAAAAGCATTTTGACAACTTTAGAGTTCACTAACCTAAAGTTTGTGAGTCCCCTTAGGACTGTCCAAGCATACCTGAAAGATTAGCTTGGAACAAAGCAGATACTTTTCACCGAAGTCTTTTAGATAAGCAGCTTCTTTACACCTCTATGGAGGGGTCAAGGCAGTAGAGCAGCCATAAACAAACACACACACACATGCACGCATACTGAAGTTTACAGAGCCCTGGGCATCAGAGAGAGAAAAAATCTTTTTGAAGTTACAGTGGAAGGTTTATAGTGTGTTGTCTGATTACCCTTTCTGTCCACATGACACTAAAACCCTCAGACAAAAACAATCCTCTCAAGCTATGATAGCCACTGATGGGACAGTGTCTGTGCATTTTGATGAAAACTAGTACTTTTTACTATCATCATGATGGAAAAAAGATGTTTGACTGGAATACAAAAGAATGAAAGCACTGCTAATTCTTTTAGAATGTGGTGCAGGACTGACACAGTAATTAACAGACCATTTGGTTTTGTAAGCCAAAACTTGATGCTGAGCAGTAATTACAATGGAAAAAATGTGTTACTTTGGTTAAAAAAAAGAAGGCAGAATGATGCATTGAGATTTTTTTTAGTTCTCATCAGCTAGTTGACTTCAGTAACGCTGTTTGATTTGTCAGTTTACCTTTTTTTACTTGCTAGTTGGTACAACACAGGATCTTTAGTATGGCAAACAAAAGTTGAAAATGCAACCAAATGAGCCAAAACATAGTAAAACTGGCATGTGTAATTGCACATGGTGTCTTTCTAATCTGTACCTGTACAGAAACTATCATCTTCTTCTTCTTTCTATCTCTCTAGCTTTCTACTTTCCCTGCTCTGTTATGGTTTTCAGAAGAAAGCACTCTTGTTTTTCCACTAGTACTGACAGCTCTACATTGCTGATAGACAGAACAATTTAATTCAGGATTACCCCCCCCCCCCCCTTTTTTTTTGGACAAGACATCAGTGACAGTCCTGGCTTACTTGGTAACCTAAGATCAAACATAAACACAGGGGTCAAAAAGTTTGGTTCAAATCCCAAATGTGTGTATGCTAAGTGTTCAAAGGTTTGGGGCAAATTATTTATTTATTTATTATTATTATTATTATTATTATTATTATTATTATTATTATTATTATTATTATTATTATTATTATTATTATTATTTGTAAAAAGAAATAAATGCTCCTGAATGAATAGTTTCCAGATTTCAACAAAAATATTAGATTAGATATAAATATACAGTTGAAGTCAAAAGTTTACATACAGCTTGCAGAATCTGCAAAATGTTAATTATTTTACCAGAATAAAAGGGATCATACAAAAAGCTGTTTTTTTTTCTTCAGGTTTTGCAAATTCTGTTTTTTTTTTTTTTTTTTTTTTTTAGCATTTTTGTGTATTTGAACCCTTTTAAACATTGTTTGTATGATATTGAAATCCAATTGAGATGAGGAAAACTAAGGGACAGTCGCTGATGTTCCAGAAGAGAAAAACAATGCTAAGAGCTGGGGGTGAAAACTTTTGAACAGAATAAAGATGTGTACATTTTTCTTATTTTGCCTTAATATGCTTTTTCTTTCTTTCTTTCTTTTTTCATTTAGTACTGCCCTTCAGAATCTACAAAAGATACTTACATGTTTATATGCTTCCCAGAAGACAAATAAGTGAAATTTACCCTGATCTTTAAATTCAAAAAGTGTTCACCTCCCAGCTTTTAATGCATTGTGTTAACTTCTGGAGCATCAGCCAGCATTTGAACCTTCTGTAATAGTTGCATATTAGTCCCTCAGTTGTCCTCAGTGTGAAAAGATGGATCTTATAATCATGCAATCATGATGGTTTTGATTTTGTCCATTTTTAATCTTAGTCTTTGCTTCAACAATTCATCAACTGTTTTTTGCATTTAGAGTGTAATATGTATGAACGAAACAAAAGGTGATTTATTGGCTTTGCAACACAAATGTAATAGTTTCAGCAGTGGTGCAAACTAATTTAGCACTGTCAGACTTCAGGTTGCAAATATGCTAAACCAGTTCAGACACAAACGAAAATGAAAAATGATGTCTGAATTCTGAAACTTCATGAAGGTCAAAAGGTGGAAAGTTTGTAGTGGTTACAAAATGGTCATGAAAAGATTTCATCTGTGATAATTCACTGAAAATTACAGCTCTTTCTTCCTAGAGCCTCATATCTTCTTCTGAAGTAGCAGTATAGTTTGCTGCTCAGGGTTAGAGCTTTCATTTAGAGTGGATTTAGCATTTGTTCTGTATGCTCTTGTGTGGGAGTGTGATACATGCGAAACATCTAATTAGTCTACAGTCTCTTATTAGAGATTTACTCTACAGTGTGAGACTGACAAAAAGCACTGATACAAAAAGGCTTTTTGTTTGAAGCGTGATTTTGACTAGCTTGGACTATTTTTTGTGATTTAATGAATTAGAAGTACTGTACAAGCTATATGTGTTCAGTTTTTTTGTACAATTTATCTCTATGTATTATTTTGATTAAGATTGACTTGTTGAATTGTATAGATGGTGATTTATTTACTGTAAGTCTTGTCATGATCATAACATGTTGTCTTGTTATGGAAGGATGAGACATGGAAAGGGAATTGTGGGGAGAACAGTGGCAAAAAAAAAGTTGCCTTTCGGGAGCGCATTAGCTTTGTCATACTCTGTCAACACTGTAAGTGATTTGATAACAAATAGTCACAAACATGTGGATCTATACACACAAACACGCACCACACACACTCATATCCTCTTGTCCTGTGCTTGACACTGAGTGTAAATCCCTCTTGATTGCAAAACAGTGACACAAGTTTACTTAGTGAAGTCTCTAGAGAAGGGCTCTCTGTGTCCCCTCGACTCCAAGGGTCCGGATGCCTGGACAGGCCGTTCTCACGCTGGCTGGACGTTGCGTGGTTTAAGAGCAAATGGACAGCGTGTCTCCATATGCCTTTGTTAGGTTCTGCTTAGGTGGTGCCCATTGCTTTCATTTCCTCCAGTTCTCCTCACCTGTGTTTCTTACGGAGGAATGTGTGGTCAAAATTACCCCACTGCAGTCACAGGTTTACTTTAATTAACCTAATAAGAATCTATAACTATACAGTTGAAGTCAAAAGTTTACATACACCTTGCAGAATCTGCCAAAATAAGTAGAATCATACAAAATGCATGTAATTTTTTTTATTTAGTACTGACCTGAATGAGATATTTCACATAAAGGATGTTTACATATAGTCCACAAGAGAAAATGATAGTTGAATTTATAGAAATGACACTGTTCAAAAGTTTACATACACTTGATTCTTAATACTGTGTTGTTACCTGAATGGTCTTTTTTAAGAGATAGTCGTTCATGAGTCTCTTGTTTGTCCTGTACAATTAAACTGCCCACTGTTCTTCAGAAAAATCCTTCAGGTGCCACAAATTCTTTGGTTTTTCAGCATTTTTGTGTATTTAAACCCTTTCCAACAATGACTGTATCTGATTTTGAGATCCATCTTTTCACACTGAGGACAACCGAGGGGATTATACATTCTTTAAAAAAAAAGGTTCTCTAAAACGTTCTTCACAGCGATGCCATAGAAGAACCATTTTTGGTTCCACAAAGAACCATTCAGTCAAAGGTACTTTAAAGAACCATCTCTTTCTTGTCTTTTTATAATCTGAACCTTCTTTCACCACAAAAAACCTTTTGTGAAACATAAGGTTCTTCAGAAGTTAAAGGTTTTTCATGGAACCATTTAGACAAAAAAGATTGGCATCGTGGAGCACATTTATTTTTAAGAGTGTATACAACTATTACAGAAGGTTCAGATGCTCACTGGTGCGCCAGAAGGAAAAACAATTCATAAAGAGCCAGGGGTGTAAGCTTTTGAACGGAATAAGGGTTTTATACATTTTTTTTAGTTTTGCTTAAATATCTTTTCTTTTTTTATTTTATTTAGTACTGCCCTTCCAAAGCTGTTGCAAAGGCAGTTCTGAAGATGTTCCCAGAAGACAAATAAGTGAAATTTACCCTGTGTCACGGTGCATACATCCGCTGTGTTCTCATGTCTCGTGATCTGTGTGTTTGTGAGTGTTGTATGTCATGCTCATCAGCGCAGCTGCCAATCAGTCCCGCACCAGGTGCTGCTCATTACCTCAGCCTACATATACTCACCGCATTCTCTCTTCCTCTGTCAGATGATTCACCCCGGACCTTGGCTGTGTGTTGTTTTGTTCTGTTTGAGTTCGTGTTGGAAGTTCGTCATTGGATGTTGTTCGTGTCTTCGTGTTTGGATCGGCACTGGGATTATCACGGCACCTTCACAGGACTCACCTGCACGGAACACCACGCCACTTCTCTGCCATCGACCATCTAGCCCCTGCACCACCCATCCGAGAGACTTCACCATCTTTGCATTTGTGTACATCCTGTCTTCGTTTGAATAAACTGTGTTTCACCTGCATTTGCTTCCTCCTCATTCTCACCGTTACACCCTGATCTTCAAATTTAAAATGTTTTCACCTTCCGGCTCTTAATGCATTGTTTTTCTTCTAAAGCATCAGTGATCATTTGAACCTTTTGTTACACGCCTTATTCAGCCCACCGCCATTTTGAATCGAAAACGAGGCTGTGAGGGATAGCAGTCCAGCAGTGCCCACTGTGGTTTATTGTTGCGTACCGGGATGTAGATCGTTTAGTCACAAAAATAAAGAGAATGTCATTTCACAAATTTCCACAGGACAAAGAACTTCATAAAATGTGTATTATTAAAGTTCGACGGGACATAGGACCTAACTTTCAGGTAACAATATTGCATTTATTTAAGAAAATAAGATAAGAGATCAACACTTCTTGACTGGCAAGATGGCTGCGAGCGGAAACTCAAACAGTGAAAGTGAGTTGTTCAAAAACTTTCTTTTTAGTAAACTCTGTGTACACAATGTTCTCAATGCTCGAGTTCATGTGTAGAGACCCAGGCGATACTTCGAGCAAAGTTTCATGGTGTGTCGGGCCGTTCACATGTCGCGCCTAAAAACGCGTGGAAAACGCTAGGCGCGCCGCTTTCTTCCTTGTCAACAAAGCGCTCGGGCGCTTGCGCTCCGGAAGCGTCTGCCGTTTCTAAGCAACCATCAGCTGCGCTCTAGCTCCAAGCTGCGGTGCGCTTGCTGCATTCTGAAAAGTTGAGATGTTTTTATCTCGATGCGGCGCGTACACGCCTGGAAAAAACGAGCGCGTCACGACCGCGTCGCTTCCATTATGCGCGCGCAAGCCGCGCGTCTACATTTAAAATAACGAATTTGAGCGCGCAAAAGATGCTACATGTGAACGGCCCCTTAGTGTAGTAAAAATATCGATTTTGATGCGCTCAAATTTATGCCCCTAGTACTCCCATTCACCGGCCATTGACCACAAAACGAAATCACGGTCAATCTCAAAAACGGCTCGTTTGTCATAATTATGCTTTTAGATATAAGTTTGTCTCGTTTACAGTAAAAAAAAAAAAAAAATAACAGCCCAGGTTGCATTTTGTCAATAGTTATCCTTTAAGGAGGGTTCAGCTGTGTTTACCTGGACTCTAAAGCCTCACGAAAGGAAAACCTTGCGATCGCAAATGAAAAAGATATTATTTTCAAATTATGTTTTAAAGATTAAAATGCTTAATAGTTTGTGTTAAGAGCCTGCAGTTAGATCGTAATCCTCTTTCAGACAACATGTCAAGTCATACAAAAAACTGTGGGTAGAAAGTTTATTTTTATGCAAAGCGATCAAAAGATAACAATTATTTATTAGTTTGCCGTGTAGTCTTTGAGGTCAACCACTTTTAATATCACAAAATGATATTCAGAACATTATTTTTTGTTTCTGTTTTGCTTTAGACAAAACAGGTTGGGAAGACGCTTACAACCTAGCTGCAGGCTCTTAACACAAACCATTAAGCATTTTAATCTATGTAACATCACTTGAAAAACTCTGTGTAAGCGTTTAAAGGAAGATAAACATGCTCACATTAGAAATTAACAGTCTTTCCACAGTCATTTTCTTAAATAAATGCAATATTGTTACCTGAAAGTTAGGTCATATGTCCTATCGAACAATCCACGTTTTCTGGAGCTCTTTGTCCTGTGGAAAAATGTGAAATGACCTATTATTTTACGGTTATTCGATCTACATCCCGGTACGCAACAATACGCCACAGTGGGCGCTGCTAGACTGCTATCCCTCACAGCCTCGTTTTCGATTTAAAATGGCGGCGGGCTGAATAAGGCGTATAGTTGCAACTGAGTCCTTCAGTTGTCCATAGTGTGAAAAGATGGATCTCAAAATCATAAAGTCATTGTTGAAAAGGGTTCACATACACAAAAATGCTGAAAAACCAAAACAGCGAGCAGTTTAACTGTTTGAACAAACAAGGAACTCATGAACAATTATCACAAAAAAAAAAAAAAAAAATTATCCAGCTGTGGATCATTCAGGTAACAACACAGTATTAAAGGTGCAATGTGTAATATTTAAGATGATCTCTAGACAGAAATGCAATATATTATACATAACTATGTTTTCAGGGGTGTATAAAGACCTTACACAATGAACCATTATGTTTTTATTACCTTAGAATTAGCAGTTTATATCTACATACACCGCGGGTCCCCTCACATGGAAGTCGCCATTATGTTTCTACTGTAGCCCTGAACAGACAAAATGCTCTACAGATCGCGTTTCATCACTGTTGTTCTTTGTGAAAAACACTGACACAAAGATGAACAAATAACAGTAAAATTCACAATAACATAGTTTTATTGAATAGTTAAGTAAATATAATTCCCTAATTTACGTTTCAAAAGAAACCTCATTATTCTTTGCTGTCTAAAACGACGACATCTTAAACCTGCGTCGGCCACCGTAGCTTCTGTAAAGGGAGGGGTGAGCGGTGGACTGTTGCAATTCACAACCTCACCGCTAGATGCCGCAAAAATCTACACACTGCACCTTTAAGAACTTTAGAAAAAGGTCATTTTTATAAATGAAACTGTGACTATATGTAAATGTCTTTTATGTGAAATATCTTGTTCAGGTCAGTACTAAATAAAAAAATAACATGCATTTTGTATGATCCCTCTTATTTTGGTAAAATAATTAACATTCTGCAGATTCTGCAAGGTGTATGTAAACTTTCGACTATAACTGTATTTGTGGAAAAGTTTTGAACAAATCTGAACTGAAAAATGGCTAGTTGGTTTTTCAGGAGAAGCGGTGAAAAGGAGTTCACCAAAGTCGGTCTCGCGACCGGCAGCGTTAATTTCAACAAGCTTGATCCTGTTGGAAGGTCGGCAGGGCCATTACCTCAGCAGGGAGTTGAGACACTGGGCTTGCTAATGCCCACCCACTGAGAGATGTGGCCGACTCATTTAGATTTTCAACTGACTATGTAAATAAAACTTGACTGAACATCATGTGCTGAGACACAGGACTTTACCCCTGACTGTTCTTGGACAGTCCAGTCTTTTCGCACAATCTCTTATCTGATAATGCTAATGACAGTTATAGCACCACTTCACACTGCCCTCTGGTTTAGCATGCTGCTACTCTTGTACAGTTATTTGGATTTATAAGACCCACTAACAGCCTTTCACTATCACATTAGTAAATATGATGGGGAAAAGGTGTTGTGCATGAATGGATTGTGTTTGTAGATAATGTCTTAATGTTTCTATAAGACAGGGCTGGATAACTTTGGACCTGGAGGGCCACTGTCCTGCAGAGTGCAACTCCAACCCTAATTAAACACATCTGCTTCGAGGTCACTAGAAATATACAGGCAGGTGTGTTAGATTAGGGTTGGAGCTAAACTCTGCAGGACAGTTGCCCTCCAGGAGCAAAGTTGTCCTGACAATAGTTTCTATTATGGGTTTGAGTTTTGATTACCATTGTGCTGAAGAGTAGATCTTGTGTGTATGTAAAATGTACTGTATGTAACTGTTCCTCAATGGTTTTTTTTTTTTTTTTTTTTTGCCAAACAATGGCAATTTTCTGCAAATTTGTGGCAGTTACAGACAGATTTGGGTGAGCAAATCCACAACAGCTTTGGCACCTACACTTAAAAAAAAAAAAAAAAAAAAAAACAACTAAAAAAAGCTGATTTGTTTTTCAAATCTGTAACTTTCAGTGCCAACCTATTACTGATTCTTTTGGAGCTCAACCATCTGACAACACACTCTCAATAGGTGAATGCTTTTCTTTATATATATATATATTTTTTTAACTTTCAAATTGCAACTGGTTTCCTATCAATCTTTTTCAAGGTCTTTTCTTCTCTCTTTTTAGTTTAACAAAACAAGTGTGAGCAGCATAGGATGCTTAAACTCCCCTCTATGCATTTAGTAACTAACAGAGATATTGGATTTATTATCCATATGGTTGGATTTTTTTTTTTTAATTGTGATTTTGGTTCATAGATAAACATGCCCAATCACAAAAAAGTAAACATTAAAGCTATCCTGAGTTTAAATGTGACTATGTACCACAAAACCAGTCATAATGGTCATTAAATAAGATTTCCATTTATGTAGCCTATGGTTTGTTAGGATAGGATAATACTTGGTTGAGATACAACTATTTAAAAAATCTGTAAAATAGCCTTTAAAGCTGTCCAAATGAAGTCTTTAGCTATGCATATAATCAAAAATTAAGTTTTGATATATTTACTTTAAGGAAATTTACAGAATATCTCTATTAAAAATATATATAATTTTGACTCATACAGTGTACAGGTCCTTCTCAAAAAATTAGCATATTGTGATAAAGTTCATTATTTTCTGTAATGTACTGATAAACATTAGACTTTCATATATTTTAGATTCATTACACACAACTGAAGTAGTTCAAGCCTTTTATTGTTTTAATATTGATGATTTTGGCATACAGCTCATGAAAACCCAAAATTCCTATCTCAAAAAATTAGCTTATCATGAAAAGGTTCTCTAAACGAGCTATTAACCTAATCATCTGAATCAACTAATTAACTCTAAACACCTGCAAAAGATTCCTGAGGCTTTTAAAAACTCCCAGCCTGGTTCATTACTCAAAACCGCAATCATGGGTAAGACTGCCGACCTGACTGCTGTCCAGAAGGCCATCACTGACACCCTCAAGCAAGAGGGTAAGACATAGAAAGAAATTTCTGAACGAATAGGCTGTTCCCAGAGTGCTGTATCAAGGCACCTCAGTGGGAAGTCTGTGGGAAGGAAAAAGTGTGGCAGAAAATGCTGCACAACGAGAAGAGGTGACCGGACCCTGAGGAAGATTGTGGAGAAGGACCGATTCCAGACCTTGGGGGACCTGCGGAAGCAGTGGACTGAGTCTGGAGTAGAAACATCCAGAGCCACTGTGTACAGGCGTGTGCAGGAAATGGGCTACAGGTGCCGCATTCCCCAGGTCAAGCCACTTTTGAACCAGAAACAGCGGCAGAAGCGCCTGACCTGGGCTACAGAGAAGCAGCACTGGACTGTTGCTCAGTGGTCCAAAGTACTTTTTTCGGATGAAAGCAAATTTTGCATGTCATTCGGAAATCAAGGTGCCAGAGTCTGGAGGAAGACTGGGGAGAGGGAAATGCCAAAATGCCTAAAGTCTAGTGTCAAGTACCCACAGTCAGTGATGGTCTGGGGTGCCATGTCAGCTGCTGGTGTTGGTCCACTGTGTTTTATCAAGGGCAGGGTCAATGCAGCTAGCTATTAGAAGATTTTGGAGCACTTCATGCTTCCATCTGCTGAAAAGCTTTATGGAGATGAAGATTTCATTTTTCAGCACGACCTGGCACCTGCTCACAGTGCCAAAACCACTGGTAAATGGTTTACTGACCATGGTATTACTGTGCTCAACTGGCCTGCCAACTCTCCTGACCTGAACCCCATAGAGAATCTGTGGGATATTGTGAAGAGAAAGTTGAGAGACGCAAGACCCAACACTCTGGATGAGCTTAAGGCCACTATCGAAGCATCCTGGGCCTCCATAACACCTCAGCAGTGCCACAGGCTGATTGCCTCCATGCCACGCCGCACTGAAGCAGTCATTTCTGCAAAAGGATTCCCAACCAAGTATTGAGTGCATAACTGAACATAATTATTTGAAGGTTGACTTTTTTTGTATTAAAAACACTTTTCTTTTATTGGTCGGATGAAATATGCTAATTTTTTGAGATATTTTTTGAGCTGTATGCCAAAATCATCAATATTAAAACAATAAAAGGCTTGAACTACTTTGTGTGTAATGAATCTAAAATATATGAAAGTCTAATGTTTATCAGTACATTACAGAAAATAATGAACTTTATCACAATATGCTAATTTTTTGAGAAGGACCTGTATTTTTGGCTATTGCTACAAATATACCTGTGCTACTTAAGACTCAGTGGCGGCTACTGGTCTGTCAAATAGGGGAAGCTCATTTTCGGCCTATATCATAAAATTGTCTATTTATTTAAAAGTAAATTCTGCCCTACGTTCCTTTTCAAGAAAATGGTCTGTGACCCTGTCGTACCAACTAGGCGTCTTTTTCAGTGACTTTTCGTGTGCAGTTTCACCCACGACGCTAGCCTAGCCTACTATATGAATGAATGAATGAACGATCTAAAAAAAATATTAAACTCTGTAAAAGTGAAACAAGGAATGTGGTGTATAATTGTGTGAAATTTATGATGAAAATCAAGCAATTTCGCCAAGCAAATATAAAGAAATAGGTTGCAGCAGTTTTTATTTCGACTGAACTTGAGAAATCCACGATATCATGGGACTGAGCGCGAATAGCTTCAGCGATTCCTTATAGTACAAAATCGCTGTCAGTCAAAAGGAGATGCAATCTTTCGACAGACCTTCCAATCATCACGCAGAAGCTCGGAGTCCAGGCCAGCCCACTCCTCATTCACCCCCAGAGACGCTGAGCGTCCGTGGGCGGGACATAATCGCAGCGTTTATCCAATGACCGTCTAGTTTTAAAGCACTGAAAAAAAACGTTCAAAGCAGCCCCATTGAAGTCAATGGACGCTGGGCTTCAATGGGGAAATGCACTGTGACGCTACGGGAATGTATGAGAAGAAAATCAAGTCAGCCGACCTGCTATATCTACAGTAACTGATTCTGAACGAACTCGTCTTTGAGATGAACGTTTTCTAACGCATTCTTAGTCAATAAAATGTTAATACAATAGTACGTAATTTGACCATTAATTTTGTGACATTATAGGGGAAGCTGAGCTTCCCTTGCAGTCTTAAAGAAATCGCCGCTGTTAAGACTGGTTTTGTGGTCCAGGGTCACATATTACTTTTTTCCTTTTAACAATGTCAATTTTTGCTACTTTTGGCCTTCATAAGCATTTTTTTATACATTTACAAATAGAGGAGACACACTGTAAATCTAAAGTGTATTTTTCAGATGTTGTCACATCCCACAACATCATTATCAACATCATCTGCAAAGAGAAACTGCCTCTTAATTGCACCATACACTCTAAAAAGTAATTAATGGGACCTTTTGCCATTACTTAAATATATATGTTGTTGTAAAATGAAAAATCAAGTTCATAAATACTGATGGACTTTTTACTTTCAATTTTTATTTTATTGAGCTCAGGTGACACACAAATTATGCCTTTTGATTCAATATATAATCATGACTTGTCTGAGTTTAAAATGATCCGTTAATCAAAAAATAATTGAATTTTAAGTTCTGTCGATGTAAAATACAACTTGATGACGTGTAAACAGCCCACATTTGACCTCTTCTGCAGAAGCGGACCTGTCTAACGTAGCACGTGTTCAAGGCTCATCCAGCGTTGTGGTCGTGTTGAATGGTAAGTAATTTTATGCTTAATTACACATATTTGCATTAGCTTGGGATTCTGTTAGTGATAGCCTACTTTAAAAGAACGATGTAATACTATCTCTCCTGGTAGCGGGCGAGACGCTCCGGTTAGCTTGCCCTCGCATTTGTGTGCACCTCAGGTCGGTTTTAACGTACACGGAGCCGCTAAATCAGTGATAGTAGAAATCATTGGGCTCTTGTTATATATTCACGTTTACCGTTCGACTTTAATGAACGTATCTGCAGGAGATTTTTAACCCATCACAGCAAAAATTGGAGAGTTGATTATAACACCCAAAGAGTAATTTATGGCGTTTGGTGTTGGAGTTCAGTGCCACTGCTGAAATGAAGACGCCGCCATTATCTTCCAGTGTGTTTGAAAGGCAAGTTGCATTAAATCAAACTTAAGCATTTATAATTTGGTGCTAATTCAATTAGCAGATTTTACAATATTATGTGCTGTGGAGCGAACGCACACTTGTTTATTGCCAGGACCATCGCCGAATATGAAACATTTCTTTATATTTTTCTTAATAAAAAGCGTGTGGTTAAATAACGTTAATCGGCACTGGAGATAAAGTATGGTGCAGTTTACAGTCGACTGCAGCGTGACTAACGCTGACCTTATTGCTGTCTGTATATTGTAATATTACTGCGTAAACGATGTGACGTAGGCTACATCTATCCAATACAGTATTCCTCATTTACACCGGTTTACAATGTCAAACGCTCTTGCACAGGTGAGACAATAAAATGTTACTTTCTTAAATCAGTATTTTTGTACTATGGATTGATAAATTGTGGATACATGTCCACAAATTGAAGTTAAAAAAAAAAAAGTATAAATAAATACATTTAGACCCAAATCATTTGAATGTGTACAAATACACATTTAGATATTTTATTTTTGCATCATTTATACATATGTCTCTTGTATTTTATACTGGTCTGCCCTGCAGATATGTGAAGAATTCAAGAGGATAACAACAGTTAGCCTTGATTCGACCTTTCTGGCCAAGCTTGACCAATGCACCCCAAAACTGATGGCCTTGACCCAGTCAAAAAGAGGAGCTGCAGGCCTGAAGATAAGGCAGATTAAGGACATGCTTCTGCAGGTATAATGACTAACTTTATTATAAATAGACCTTTATTTTAATCTGCCTCACTTTTTTTTCAAATTGTTCTTATTTTGGTTACACTTGAATCTGATTTTTAATGAACACCGTATCTATTTTTTCCATCAATCAGGACAACACAGTTGAAAAGAGAAGTTGCCATTCGCTGCCTCATAGTCTATCTTGGAGAGAAGGAGGAGGATCTTTTCAAACTGTACTGTGTAAGTACTTGAGTACTTTTCTAATGTTTTATTTTGTTTCAACTGCATGTCTCTGTAGGGTCTGTATGTTTTGTTCATTAGATTTTCCGTTCAGGGGTGAGTATTATTAGAGTATTATTATTTGATTTTCTTTTCAAAGTTGAAAAACAAAAACATTAAAAGCGAAGCATTTTTCATTTTAGACGTTACAATGAAATGAACAAAAATTTGAAAATGGATTGATTTTGCTTTTATAGGTTGTAAAATGAAAAAAATACAATCACTTAAAGACAAACACAAAAGACAACCCGATTTAGCATATTTTCATACCGGAAGTGGTAGTTTATTTGGGCGAATCATGGGGAGGCTTTGCAGGGGGAGGGACTTACAAAGGTCCTGTTCCAAAATCAAACCATTATCAAATTTTTGTTTATTTCATTGTAAAGAATATGTGAAAATGCCTTGCATTTCATTTTTAGATTTTCAACTTTGAAATGAAAATTAAATAAACACTCGTTTTGTTTTTTAATACATGCCCCTGAACGAAAAATCCAATGACCAAAACATACATGGACCCTTTAGCCTTCGTGGGTAGAGATATGGCCGTTTCAATCTTGTGCACCAGTCTCCTGTGGGCTAGGCGTTGAAGTACATGGTCACCCTGCATTCCTTTATGCATGTCATCCTGAAGAGCTTGAGCTATGCATTTTATACATCCTGACATCTTTAAATTTCTCTTACAAGGATGTGGAGGAGCTCGACGCAGACCTTGCAATGCAAATGATGAAGATTGCTATCGTTGGTGATGGGCATGCAACCATCATAGTTGAGGGATCCAAGATCCTGGAGGGGATTGATGTCGCCAGATCCTGTGCTTTGCTGATGGGAGTAATCTACGCTCTTAACCTTACCTATCCCAAGCACTTGAAATTTACCTTTGAAGTATTTCATTTTGATGGACAAAAAGCCAGCTCTAAAGTAATGAATCTCCAGTTTTTACTATTTTCTAAAGCAGACCTGATCGACCTTTCGTGAGGGAGAGTTTCACATCAAACAATAGCCTACAAATGCTGCTGTTAAGGACTTTGAGCTGTGGTTAATTTCTCCCATGACTTCTGTGTTCTGAGGGTATTGGTGTGTTTTGAACTTCAGATGCAGTGCCCTCTTTAGTTGCCGTTAATCTGGAAGGTGAATAGTCAAAACTTTTCCAGAACTCTTACATAATCATCAATAAAGATGATTGAGTAAGAGTACTGGAAAAGTTGAAAGAAGCTTTGCTCATTTTATGTTTAAATTAGTACATTTAATTTACAGCAATATGTCATCTCTTGTTTTGATTCACTTTCATGTGTTCAATTCAAAGAATGGTAATCCATGTACTGGGTTTTACTACATTTTTTTACACTGTTCCTCATAAGTTTCTGAGGGCATGCTGTTTTGTGTCTCAGCAAAATGTACCCTACAAATTTTGCTGTTTGAATGTTTAAGAATTGTCTTACTGTTTTTTACTGTCAATAAATGGGTCTAACTCATTTGAATAATACTGTCTGAATATCTATTCTTTTTGAGCACCAGGAAAGAGTCCCTTAGCTGCTGTCCAGGTGCTTGGTTTTGACATCGCCCTCATGCCTCTAAATACTAGCCTTCTTGGAAAATGCCCTTATTATATGAATCTCTTGCAGGGATCATATAGGGATCATAGTTATTAAGTTCATGTTATTTAGAAATTTGTTTTATTGTGACCAAAAAGATACTATACCATACCTAAAATATCATGTTGGATCAACTTAAATACTTGCATGTATGTTGATAAAATTTTAAGTTCATTTTAATTCGAAATTTATTTTATGACCAAAAAGCTACTTCACCATGCATTAATATCATGTTGGATCAACTTAAATACTTGCATTCTTGTTGACAATTATTAAGTTCATGTAACTTAGAAATATGTTTTGTTGTGGCCAAAAAGCTACTTCACCATACTCAAAAACATTGCTTTGAATTAATGTAATTCTGCCAGCAATTGGCTTAACTTAAAAATTCTAGTGGAAAACGTTAACACATTTTTTTATGTCGAACTAATGTTTTATTTTTTAGAGTGTACATGCGGTATATGTTAATGGTTTTGATATTGTGGCTTATTTTATGTTTAATAGTAGTCATTTATTAATGTATTCATCTAATTCAGTTAGCCCACATTTCAATACATATCTCAGTTTTAGCCATGTTTTTGGTTCAGTTTGGTCTTGATGACTTGGCACCAGTGGCGATTTCTTTAAGACTGCAAGGGAAGCTCAGCTTCCCCTATAATGTCACAAAATTAATGGTCAAATTACGTACTATTGTATTAACATTTTATTGACTAAAAATGCGTTAGAAAACATTCATCTCAAAGACGAGTTCGTTCAGAATCAGTTACTGTAGATATAGCAGGTCGGCTGACTTGATTTTCTTCTCATACATTCCCGTAGCGTCACAGTGCATTTCCCCATTGAAGCCCAGTGTCCATTGACTTCAATGGGGCTGCTTTGAACGTTTTTTTCCAGTGCTTTAAAACTAGACGGTCATTGGATAAACGCTGCGATTATGTCCCGCCCACGGACGCTCAGCGTCTCTGGGGGTGAATGAGGAGTGGGCTGGCCTGGACTCCGAGCTTCTGCGTGATGATTGGAAGGTCTGTCGAAAGATTGCATCTCCTTTTGACTGACAGCGATTTTGTACTATAAGGAATCGCTGAAGCTATTCGCGCTCAGTCCCATGATATCGTGGATTTCTCAAGTTCAGTCGAAATAAAAACTGCTGCAACCTATTTCTTTATATTTGCTTGGCGAAATTGCTTGATTTTCATCATAAATTTCACACAATTATACACCACATTCCTTGTTTCACTTTTACAGAGTTTAATATTTTTTTTAGATCGTTCATTCATTCATTCATATAGTAGGCTAGGCTAGCGTCGTGGGTGAAACTGCACACGAAAAGTCACTGGAAAAGACGCCTAGTTGGTACGACAGGGTCACAGACCATTTTCTTGAAAAGGAACGTAGGGCAGAATTTACTTTTAAATAAATAGACAATTTTATGATATAGGCTGAAAATGAGCTTCCCCTATTTGACAGACCAGTAGCCGCCACTGCTTGGCACATCATTGTTTTTCCATCAATGTGTGTGTATTATGTACGATTTAAAATGCAATTAAAAAAAAAAAAAAAAAATTCTGATACACTTCTGTACACTGACGTAAAACATGGATTATCATATGTCTACTTCAAATTTCTTTTGAGAAATGTATTGTTTTTCCTATTTTTACCTAAAATTAGATAGAGTTGGCATTATAGAGGGTTTGCTCTTATATCACAATTTGGTCAATTATCCGGATGCGTGGCCATATTGGCAATGCACGGATGTAAACAACAGCCTGGATTGCACGATTAATGTACTACTGAACGTGTTGTTCTGCTAATTTATGCTGTCTAAACCACAGAAAAAAACATGTGGAAGCAGCTAAATCATATAAAGAAAAACTTAGTAAGCAGAAAATGGAGCAATATTTTGACAAACTAAAGTTAATAGGTAGTCAAGATATGTAAAAGCAGTATTAAGATATTAGCCTAATATTTCACCTACCTGACCAGAAATGATAAGAACAAACATGAATGTTGTCAAGATTTTTGCCTTTTGCACTCCTCTCCTTGATTTGTTATAACTTTTTGTCAGTCTATAGTACTGCAAATGTTTTTCCCAGTTAATACAGCCCAAAACATGACAATAATTGACCTTTTTTAGCAGCAATAATCAGCAAAATATGCGAGTTTCATTCAGTTCAGTGGCATTGTTTACATTCAGTGCTGCCAATATGGCCGATTGATGACACGTCATTAAAACACTCCATTGAGCTGTTACATTCATTCATACTGGAAGCCGGAGGGCACCCTTGTGCAAAAGCTCCAAATATGCCTCACAGAATTAAGAGTACTGATGACGCTTCAGGTAATCCCTAATATGGACAAAAACATCGCTAGCAAGCTATGAAAAAAGATGATGGAAATGTTTTTAATGATGAAACATGAAGGCAATAAACACTTGACTTGTGACAATGTATACCTAATCGGCATACCCTAAACCTTTGGAATGATAAAACATGTATGAATCCATACTTTTTTGCCTTGAGACTCCTCTACTGCCTCGAAACTGAGAAAATAATAATTGCAACATCATAAATAAAAGATTCACTTTTCATTCATAAAGACCACATGAAAAAAAAAAAATCACAGAAAATGTCTTTTTTTTTTTTTTATGAAAATGACATGAAATTACCCATATAACTAAAAGATGGCAGCAGAGGATCAATCATTGGCTGCAGCTGCCATTTCAATTCCCTAGTTATGAGCATAAATAAATAAATAACTGTAAAAGCTATTAAATAGCCTATATTTAATCGACACAAACTTGTTACTGCTGTAGATTTGTTACTCTGAATTTAGTCTGAATTTTTTAATGCACAGCTCTTTTTTTGACATCGGCTTGTCATGTTTTGTCCCGTTATTACTGTAAATCATAGCAATGACTCGCGCATATTTAGCTGATTTACGTGCATATTTTTTTTAAACATTCTTGAAACGGTATACATGGATGTTTGATCATCTTAGACAAACAAAACTTTTCTTTGATTGTGACTGGATTATGTAGATAGAGAAAACGAGCAAAGTACACTCCTATTACGGCACAGTATAGTTGACCGGAAATGTCTTAGATGGCTTGTCTAAAACAAGGAGGTAATCCATGCATATGGTCAATTCATGCACACAAAAGTTGTCCATGAGTTGCTCGCCCATGTAGAAAAATGTGCTGTTGCTGCCAAATCTCGATTACCGAAAATCACACTGTATTTGATACAAAACTAACGTGACTACATCAAATGAAAAAAGTCGTAACTTTATATTTTCATGTTTTCTTAAGCAAAACAAATTTTGAAAGTCTGCTGAAAACATATCTTTTTACATCTTTTGGCATAGACAGTTTGTTGAAGGTACACGTTATTTGGCAACGTGCTTGAGCAAACTAATCAAAGTGAAAATTTCAGAAGATTAGCACTCAGCATACCTGGTTAAAGAAGTCACTATACTTGCCACTGACATATAATAGTAATAAATGTAATTGTTAATAGCATGCTGACGTTAAACTGAAAATGTGGAAGGCCAGTCACTTTACTCACAATGATATCTGCACAGTGGTGAAATGTCAAAAAGAACTATTGGCCATTAATGGACTTTCAGCAAGGATGGATGCGGTTTATGTGAGATATGTGTGTGTGTGTGTGTGTGTGTGTGTGTGTGTGTGTGTGTG
>NC_133366.1:16686305-16733322 GCF_049309525.1 Garra rufa
GATGCGGCGCACACGCGCCTGGAAAAAACGAGCGCGTAGCACCGTGTCCGCGTCGCTTCCGTTATGAGCGCGCATACCGCGCGTCTACATTTGAAACAACGAACTTGAGCGCGCATGTGAACGGCCCCTAATAGAATAATCTCCCGATCAAACTCTGCTTCCCAAAAGCTATAAACTGCCTCCGGAACCCAGTTAAGGTACAAAAATCTATTCACCAAAAATAGTGATGCAGTGAAGTCTTTTTTCACCCAGCCGAGTCTTCTCTGTTGCTGTGTGTAGCAGCCTGTGTCAGTCACCTCTTTTAACCCCACCCCCCGACTCCTGAATGTCACTCACTCACGCGGGCATGCACTGACTGCGGTCTCATGAGGAAACGCAATTTTTTGATACAAAGTTTTTCTTGTTCCTGAATACAAATATTTTTAAAATTATTTGTTCGAAATAAGTATTCGTAAAAAAAAACACGCTATTTGTGCCTTTCCGAATAACGTATTCGGGTTCGGCTCCACCCCTAATATATATATATATATAGTAATTGTATGTCCCTAAAAATCCATTCTATTTTTTTTTTTTTTTTTTTCCAAATTCTGCTTTTTCCGTTGTAATTTTTCAGTTTTTTTTCCCAGTTTTAATTTAGTTTTTAACATTACATTTTTAAGGTCCTACGAACAAAAATCTAATGAATTGATTTTATAAAAAAATAAAAAAAATATATAAATATTGTGCATTTTTCTACTAAATAAGCTCTGTTAAATAATATTTATGGTAAATATTATTTAATATTATAGAGATATACCATCTCTTTAAAAAATATTTTTTTCCTCAAAATAAACGGTAAAATGGTCATGAGATTATAAGGCTAAAAAAGGCAGTGAGCTTCAGGCGCGCTTCAGTATTCATTCACACGCAGAGCATGCAGGATTCTTTGAATAGTATTTTTCTTAATATTCACAGACACTAGTCCATATCATGTTTTTTTATTGAAGTGTACTCACCTGCTTTTGATTAATCCATTCAAAATTAGCAAATTCTGCGACATTCAACATTATACAGTAAACCATTTTCATGGCCAGAATCTGCGATTCCGTCTACGTTTTATACATCGGGGAAGTTATAAGGGTCTATAATTATCTGATTATTCTAATAATTGTAAGAATAATCGACAGATTACTCGATTACCAAAACAATCATTAGTGACAGCACCAGTTAAAAGTGATTAGTAATTTTTGCCTCAGACTTTAGCCCATGACTATAAAATCCAAACAAAAATCTATTTTTTAGGGCACTGTTGCGGTGATCCAATCTTTCAGCTACAGAGAGAGTGGGAGAGAGAGATTACAAGGTTTTGCAATGCACACCTGTTGCTGCCACATGACCCACTCTCAAGGCCAAACAAACCCAGTCTATGCTTTTGTTCCTCTACAATTTCCATTAGACACCTAATTGTAATGTTCATGTTTTTCATTGCTACTAGGCTGCATTGTAATATATGCAATGGCCGCTGCAATTACAGCATTTGCTTTTTAAAATGAACAAAAAAAAAGACATAATGAAGTGACCAGGTTTTCCATTACGTGACCCACTTAAATGAAATTTCGAAATCCATCTGACTCTGTCTATCTATCATTCCGTCTATCTTGTGCATATTTAATTTCTTTAATGACCACCGTTATCCAACACTAATAGTCCCTGTGTGTGAGAAAGTAATTGCCCCCCAGTTAAATCTGAATAATTAAAGCGGTTATTAGAATCAGGCGACTGCACACAGCCATGCCTGATTTCAGTCAGCCCTGCAGTGTGAAAAAAACACTTCTTTAGATGTTCCAGCACTAATCACTGAGTGAATTGTGTCACGGTCACTGCAGCTATTTGATCTATTTATGAAATCTTTGGTTCGTCTACAGATTTAAAAAAATTGGACAAAAAATTTAAAAGAAAGGAAATGAAGAATGCTTTTAAGAAGCTTGGTCCATGTGTTTATGTGCTTCTTTTCTATTATGGGTTGTGTGCAGTTACACTTATTTTTCCACATGTTGGCTCTGAACCAAATACACACACTGACCTGCACAAAGCCATCGTCATAGCAACAGACCATCTCTCTTTCTACAGCCATCATTCACGCCTTCATATCTCTCAGTATTTTTTATTTTTTTGCTCTTTCCTTGTCTTTACAAACATATCTTCAGTAGGTGGAGGCTGGAATGTAAAGGTTGATGTCATTTGTTTAATGAGTAATCTAAATTCATCTCAGAAAATCTGTTACAAATTTGTTAGTGGCCTTTGCATATATTTAAGCTTGAACAAATGTTTAAGTTTAAGACAAGTTAAATGAGTAGTAACTGAATGAAGTCCTTGAGTCCTTAGCAAGTTCCTGAGAGTTTTTCAGAGAAGACGCAATACCTTTGAGTTGCAGTCTTTTCAATGCATTGTTGATTTGGTTTATACAACCTGTCTGGATGATTCATTCTTTCAAAAATTAGACCGACTTCGTTCTCAATTAGTCAACTTGATCTGTCGCAGTGATTAAAAGCTCAATTGAGGGGACAATATCAATGAATAATGACCTAAATTTAGATTTGTTCCTCCTCACTCAAGCCTAATGTATGGCTTCAGAGTCACTTTGAAATGTAAAATCTTTAGTCCCTATGTATATATATATATATATATATATATATATATATATATATATATATATATATATATATATATATATATATATAATTTATTTTTAACTAAAACTATTAAAAATTGGTTTTGTTCTCGAAATAAAGCTGAAATTCAGTCATAAAAACAGAAATTACTGTTTAAAGCAGCGGTTCCCAATTCCAGTCCTCGTGACCCACCGCTCTCCACATTTTGTGTGTTTCACGCATTGCTTACTGCCCTTCGAAGTGGACATCAGAGAATATTCCGCCATTATTCATTAGTTCGAAGCGAGCGTATGTGCTCCATTTGAAGGTCATTAAAGCGTGCAAGACGTAAATTTAAAATGCATTTATTTACAGATGCACTTATGTCACACTTCTCTAGTAAGTTTCATCTGTGTGTGAAGACGCTACATGCGGTGACGTAGCGCAAATATGTGAATGAATGTTTCGAAGTATAGTAAACAGATTTCCCCCGCTTAGGGAGCAGGGAGCAGTGAACACTTTGCAGGGACCATGTCAATCGGATCGCAGTTCCTGCACGGACTTCACTTCTAATGAGCTGGTTATCTGAATCAGGTGTGTTAACTAAGAGAGACATGCAAAATGTGCAGAGCGGTGGGGCGCGAGGACTGGAATTGGGAACCGCTGGTTTAAAGCAACACTAAGTAACTTTTCCCTCAATGCTCCCTCTACAGGTTAGAAACGGAATTGTCCATTACCGCTGTCGTAAATAATTTAGCCTACCGTCGCGTCACATGCACGTTATTTGTTTGAAAGGCTATCCAGGACCGGCTTTGGAAATAACGATGTCCAGTGACAAGGCAGAGTATGTTGTATGACTTTATAAAAGTATGAAAACCTTTTGTGAAGCCTGCCGTGAAGCAAGTCGCAATTATAGTATCATTTGAACTACAAAACCGCGACCCGACGACCCAAACTTACATAGTGCTGTTATGGCTGATAGAGGGTCGCAAAGCGAATACGAAAGTGCCGTTTCACCCTGTTATGAGTTGATGAACCACTGACATGAGTTCGGAAACATTATTTTAAGGTAAAAAAAGTTACTTAGTGGGGCTTTGACGCGGAATGTCACAGAATTTGATGAATTTTTGATGAATACATCAAAATTAGCTTTGTTTTCAGCCTCTCCCACCTCAATATGTGACCCTGGACCACAAAACCAGTCATAAGGTTAAATTTTACAAAACTGAGATGTATACATAATATGAAAGCTCAATAAATAAGCTTTCTATTGATATATGGGTTGTTAGGATAGGACAATATTTGTCCGAGATACATCTATTTGAAAATCTGGAATCTGAGGGTGCAAACAAATCAAAATACTGAGAAAATCACCTTTAAAGTTGTCCAAATTAAGTTCTTAACAATGCGTATTACTAATCAAAAATTACATTTTGATATATTCATAGTAGGAATTTTACAAAAAATCTTCATGGAACATGATCTTTACTTAATTTCCTAATGATTTTTGGCATAAAAGAAAAATCAATAATTTTGACCCATACAATGTATTTTTGGCTATTACTACAAATATACCCCAGCGACTTAAGACTGGTTTTGTAGTCCAGGGTCACATATATGAGTACAAAAACACATAAATAATCTCTAGAACTGCTCTGACAGTCATTTCATGAGCATTTTACCTTTTCTTTTGAGAAAAACTATCGTCATGTCATATACAAACAGAAACTTAGAGGCCTTCACAGCAACCCATCAAAATAAAAGTTCAGTTTAACTTATAGAAACTGTCATAAATATATTAATTCATGTAATGATAGTACTAAAAAAAATATTTACTATAAAACTGTACTTACTAATTTATTTACTAGAAAAATGTAAATACACGACACAGTATTTCTGGAAAAAAAATAAAAATAAAATATTAATACATTTTTTAAAATAAAATCAATTATTTAGATATGCTTGTGATTATTAAAATTTAATGTAATCATTAAAATGAAATCCAGAAAATCAATGGAAAACAAAAAATAAAACACAATTTGAGAAAAAAATCAAAGTATATTTCATAGCGCCTTAAAAAGTTTTTTTTTTTTTTTAATTGTAATAAATTGCTGTTAAATTGTCTACATTTCATGATTTTAATAATTAGACATGCTTTTTGATTAAGATTTTTTTTAGAAAAGAGTAATAGAAAAATAGAAACAGAAAAACAATGAATCCAGAAAAAATAAAGCTAAAAAAAAATATGGAAATTAAGAAAAAAATAAAATGGATTTTATATAGCCCTACTATTATGGCACTTTTCAACTACACAGTACCGGCTCGCCTCGGCTCGGCTCGACTCGGCTCGACTCGACTCGACTCGACTCGACTCGACTCGGTTTTCCACTGTGTAAAAGTTGTACCTGTACCTCCACAATAGTACCTGGTTGTCATAGCGACGCTGCAGGAAACTGCCGTGACGTAATCTTCTACGCGACACACACCCGCTGTCTGCACCTCCTCGTTTGACCACGGCGTATTCTTCCGAGTTGCCATAATATGTAATGGATTGGATATGTCACGCAATCTCTGGCCAAACTTTTTAAAAATGGCGGGGTTATTCTGGTTACTATTGCTGGCGCGTGCAATGATGACGAAGTGAATAGTGACGATTCTCTCTGACCAATCAGCAGTCTGCTGTGTTTTCACGTCACATTTTAGTATCGCCTCAGCTCGCTTGGAACCTCGCCGGAGGTGGTACGGAAAAAAGTACCTGGAAGCCGGTACAGGTACAACTTTTACACAGTGGAAAACTAAACAGAGCCGAGCCGAGGCGAGCTGGTACTGTGTAGTGGAAAAGCGCCATTAGATGAAAAACTGAAATGAGAATATTTTCCTGGCACTAAAAATAAATAAATAAATTACAAAACTGAAATTAATATGAATTATAGATAAATTAAATACCACTGCTTTGATCAACAATATGGTGAGGAAATAATATGTAGGGTGAGTAATTAAAGGTGAGATAATTTATGTATGTGTGTGTGTGTGTATATATATATATATATATATATATATATATATATATATATATATATCTTTACTTGAACCATGATGCCCAGCTCACGAAGTGGCCCGTTTTCTCTGGTACACATTTTCTTATTTTTTTCTCTGTACATGATTAATGGCGTAATCAAGCATCCCTGCACGTAAGACTAGGGGGGATGTGAGAATAAGCATTTTTCATGCTCGGCTAGATAAGATTATAGCTTATAGGATCAGATAAAATGTCTCTCTCTCCCTCTGCTTTATTTTTGAAAGTGGCCTAGTTTTAAAAAGTTCAACACATAGCGGGGCAGCATCAGAGAGCCGAGCATGTGATGTGAGAGACTGTGAGAAAAAGAGAGGGGCAGTGTGAAGCCACAGGATGCTGCAAGGTGTGTGTACATGTCGGTTTCATTTTTGAAAGAGCAATGCAACAACTAAAAAAAAAAAAAAAAACTTTGTGAACCCAGTGGTACTTTATTCCCAGAAGCGCTGTGCACATGGTGGTGGATTAAAAAAAGTGTAGCTGCACAGTCGGTGTGTATGAAAAAAGACATGAGTCCTATTTTTGTTCTCTTTTTATTGAAAGAGGATGTCCCTCAGGCTTGAGGGCCAGAGTGGTGTTTAATAGCACATTTTTTTCTGCTTGTGTGTGTGTGTCTATTAGGGAAGTCAAGCAGGTACAGATGAATAGTCCCATCACTGTGTGTGACATTGACTAATGAAACACATTCCTTATAACACATACGCACATACAAACAAACACACCGAAGCTATGCCATTCTATGACAACATTAAAATGTCTAATGTTGAATCTAAAGGCACCTGGAATTCCTTTGGTTTAAACAAACTGCCCCATTACATGCTCCCAAATTCAGTTATGATCTGGTTTTATTCCAGCCCATCTGGAATGTTGTTGTTCAGGCCATGTTGTTTCATAAAACAGTGTGTGGGACTGACAAGAGCAGATTAGGCTAGGTCGATATGTTAAATGTATTTTCAAAAAATATAATAGAATGTTTCAATATATTGGGCGATATATTAATATATTCACATTGATTGTGCTTCAGGCCCTTCTCCACAGCACAGTGGGTTTTGTTGGAATTTGTACACAGGGCTAGAGCTGGACCCGAGCCTGTTTTGCTGGCAATATAAAATTAAGGAACATGGTGATTGATGTTAATGTGCTTTTTATTTGGCCATTACGTCTTCTAAAGAGCATGCCATTAGACTAGTTTCATTATTAGACTAGAAAATGCTCATTAGACTAGCTTTGCAACCCCTCCTTTTCTTGTGACATGATTATGAGTGTGTTGAGACTGTGATGTTGTCTCAGCATCTCTGCTAAATGTCAGCTGCAAAAAATATTGTTGACTTTGTAAATCTGTATATATCATGTATATTATATAGGATCCTATGATTTCCACAAAGCGGAAAAGGACCAAGGTTTTCAGCCTTGGTCCTTTTCAGTATATGAGTACATGAACATATAAACATTGATCTGAGAGTCACTTCTTGAGCATTTAATCGTTTTATTTTGGGGAAAAAAAAAAAAAAAAAAAAAATCCAGAAAAATGTAAATACACAACACAGTGTTAAAAAATAATAAATAAATAAAATAATAAAATCAGTTAATTAGAGATTATTTTGATTATTACAATTAAATTAAACTATTAAAATGGAATCCAGAAAATTATTGAAAAACACATAATTTGGTCAAAGTAAAACTGAATTAGAAAAAAAAAAACATATTGTCACACCCCCAGACTATTTAGTTTGGTTTCTCCCATCATCTCCCCCCACTGCTTTGTGTATTTTGGTTCATCCCTTAGTGTCTGCACCTGTGTTTGTAATCAGTCTGTGTATTTAAGGTGTGTGTTTCTCCTCAATCTCTGTCGGTCTTTAATGTTACCACTCTGTGTTCCTGTGTCTGCCTGTTTCCCGTTGGATTTATTAAATACTTTTATTTTTACTGCGTCGTTGTTTGTGTGTTCCTGTTTGAATCGTGACAGAAAGACCGACCAATACAGTTTTTTCTCTGCGTTTTGCCCTCGTTTTGTTTTTTGTTCTTTTGACTCAGTCTTTTTGTTTCCGTTGTGTTTTTTCCCCCATGGATCACCTACTCTGTCCGGAATTCATCCTTCTTAGGCTGAAGCAGGGGGAATTACCGCTCGAGGGCTACACGTTGATGTTCCAGCTCGTAGCTCATACCACCAGCTATCCGGACGACGCGCTCTGTGCGTTCTATGACGCAAGCCTCAGCACGTCATGCAGAGCGCCGTCGTCTGAGGATGGTCCTTGAGCGGATTTCGCCGCGTTTGTGGAGTGGACACTGGCGAGAAACAGACCCTCGTTCCCCACCTGTTCCATGGAGAATCTCGCCAGTACCACTCCAGACCCAGAACCCAGCCAGCCACCCCGACTTGCGGATTACGAGCCTGAGCCCACCGTAGACAGAAAGCCTGAGCCCAGGGCGACAGCAGTATGGAGCGCCGATGGGCTCATAACTTCAGACCAGGTGCGAGAGCCGGCCATTACTTCAGCAACGGTGGAGTACTGCGTGGATCAAGAAGAGGCGGTAGAGAGCCCTGCCCACTGCACCACCACAGGGGGTGAGCTTGAGCAAGACTTTGGGGAATTAATAGACTGCTTCACGGAAATACCTGTCTGCCTGGATTTCCCACCCACCCTCCCTCTTCTGTCTATGCCTGAATCTCTGCTGGTTCCGTCCAGCCTTCCAGAATCCCCGCTGTCTTCTGTCTGTCCCATTGCTCACCCTCAGCCCACAAGCTGTGCAGTGGGCTCGCCGCAGGTCAGCCAGCTTCCATCGGCGTCTCGGCTGGAGGATCCCTCATCTCGGCCTTCAGCCTCAGAGTCCTGGACTCCGCCTCGGCCCTCCCACCCTGCGGCTCCACCCCGTCTCTCAGCTCCCTCGTCTTCACCGTCGCCTGTCGGTCCACCAGCTCCACCAGGCTCTATCGTCCCTCCGGCTCCGCCCCGGTCAGTCGTCGCCCCACCTTCGCCTCTGGACTCTACTCCTCCGGCTGTGCCTCGTTGCTCCGTCCCACCGGCTCTGTGGACCTCCTCCCTCCCGCGGGCACAGCCTCGGCCCTCTGCCGCTCCGGCTACGCCGCGGACCTCCAGATCTCCGTCTTCGCCTTGGTCGCCAGAGCCTTGGGTTCCGCCTTGGCCCTCCGGATCCTCGGTGTCACCCATGACCATCGGCTTTCTGTCTCCACCTCGGGCTCTACCACCACCTGCTCCGTTCGGCCCCATGGAGTCGTCAGCCTCTCCTCCACCATGGCTCCTCCCTCCACCGGCTCCACCTTAGGATTCCATCATGGCTGCGGTCTGGGTTTCATCTGGCTCCTCCTGCTCCAGCCCCCTCCTGCCACCTCCTTGGCTCCTCCCTCTGTCATCACCTCCATGGACTACTCTGTCACCACCCTGGACTCCATCTTTTGCCCTCCTCCCGGGAGTACGTCCTCCACCTAAGCCCCCTCCTAAAACTTCGTACAGTTTGTTTTTCCCTGTTTGTCGGCACGAGGACACGCCTTCCGGGAGGGGGAGGTAATGTCACCCCCCCCCCCGGACTATTTAGTTTGGTTTCTCCCATCATCTCCCCCCACTGCTCTGTGTATTTTGATTCATCCCTCAGTGTCTGCTCCTGTGTTTGTAATCAGTCTGTGTATTTAAGGTGTGTGTTTCTCCTCAATCTCTGTCGGTCTTTAATGTTACCACTCTGTGTTCCTGTGTCTGCCTGTTTCCCGTTGGATTTATTAAATACTTTTATTTTTACTACGTCGTTGTTCGTGTGTTCCTGTTTGAATCGTGACACATATTTAATAATAAATCAAACTATTAAATTGCTGTTTAATTTAATTTTCATAATTTAATTTGTTATTATTATTTTGTTATTAATACATTTGAATTTAACCGTTAAACCAGAGTTTAGGAAAAAAAATTACAATCCAGAAAAAAATAAATATTTCATAGGGCCTAATTATATATGTATATTTATTTCTTCCTTGTTTTAATTTAATTATTTAATTTGTGCTGTCAGTGTATTGGTAGAATTGTTTTGGCACAATTATTCATTACACTACCTTTTAAAAGTTTGCGGAATACAACTATTTATTTTTTTTATTTACTTTTTTATGATTTTGAAATGAATATCTTATGCTCATTAAAGCTGCATCAACTATACTTGATCAAAAATGCAGTAAAAACAATAGTGTATAATAGTATATTTTAATTAGTTTTATTCTATTTCAATACATTAAAAAATAAAATAAAATCTAAATAAATCATCTGATGGCAAAGCGTTACTCCAGTCTTCAGTGTCACATGATCCTTCAGAAATTTCTGATATGCTGATTTGGTCCTCAAGAACCATTTCTTCTTCAACCTTTAACCGTTATTGTCTTGTTAATTAGTATTTTTGTTTCAACTCTGTATACATACATTTAAAATGCAATCAAAATCATCAGTGCAAATCAGTCAGAAATTCTGTTTGCAATTGTTGTTGTTGGCATTATTATTGTTATTGTTGTATTTTATATTGAATGCAATTATACTGAAAATTGTCCAAATGTGTATGTTTATTTATGTACTGTTTGTATGTTTGTTTGTAACAATATCAGCCAGCCTTACAGCAAATTCACTTGGATTTTTTAAAACCCAAGGGATTGAGAAACAATCCTTGACCACAACAACCTTTAACAGGAAGAGAGCAAAAACTAAAGCATGAATAGCAAATATGATTGTTATCTGGCAGGAGGAAATGGGAATGAAAAAAAGAAGAGTGATGGAGATAGTAGCAATGCTTGACGTTTGTGTGTTGGGGGTTGGAGGATTTGATGGTGTCTTCTTCTGTTGTGCAAATCAAGTTGTTTGAACAGAGTGGGAGATTTAGGTGGCTCAAAGGACAAACATTTTGTGCTCATACGCGCTTACACTTACACATACAAATGGATCCCGTTATCAGCCACTTAAAACCTGTGAAGGCTAGATAGGCTCACAGCTAAATTGCTACACATTGCTCTCTAGAGAACTGACCTCAAATTATTCAGCAGCTCGCGAGATCTATTAAAGCGTCTTTAGCCTCAAGAAAGGCCTGTTAGTGTCCCTTTAAATGTTAAATGTTATCACTTTCTTTTTCTGCCTTTCTTTCTTATTTTCTTTCTTTCTTTCATTCTCACCCTCCCTACTCTGCGCTCTAGTGGCAGTTTTCACATCACCCCCTTTATTGATCTCATTAATTGTTTGTTAGATGTGTAATTAAACAGTAGAGAGGGAAACATCTTGTTAGCAGCTGGGGTCTTTATGTGCTCTTTGGACTCCAGTCTTAGTTAAGATACAATGAGAAATTAGGAAGCCGTCACTAAGCCCAGTGGGAACATCTGCGGGAGACCGGAGCCCCAGTTTGGGAGCTTTTAATAGTGGATTCTGTAAATGGCTTCATTAGAGTGCATTCGACGTCAGATACACAGGCATAATATTTTTAATGCCAAGCTAATGGGCGTCTTCCGCATATATCCTAGGACTGTATGTGCTTTAAGACATGAGGGATAATTATTGTTAAACTAATGAAACATCCAAGCTGTAGACAGATATATCTATTACAAATACCTACACTACTGTTTCTACAAAAAACTTGAGCAGCAAATCAGCATGTTGAAATTATTTCAGGATCATGTGACACTGAAAACTGGAGTGATGATATAAATAAATTACATTTTAAAATGCATATTGAATAATTATTTTATGCCTTGGTGAGCATAAGTGACTTTGTTAAAAATACTTCTTAAATAATAAAATAAAATACTAAATATATTGTAGAAACTTACATTTTTTTGTAAAGCTGTTTTGCAAACGATTTGTATCATGAAAAGCGCTATACAAAAAACTTGCATTTAATTGAATTGACCTCAAACTTACAGTATAGTATGGATATTTTAAAGGGCTCACACACAGCATGAAAGGTTGAAAAGCTGTAGGGTGGGTTGAACTGGAAAGGTATGTTAATTGTGTCAATTTGTGGGCTGCATTTCAGTATTATCCTACTGACTGCAGCAGGACTGAAGTCAATTATTTTTCTGCACTGTTCAACTAGCCTGCCTGTTTGACAAACTACATCAATACTGGCAACTGTCATGCAGATTGCAATTTATATCTCTTCTCTTCCCTTCTCTCTACCTTCTTCTCCCTGTGTCTGGCACTTGTTTATGGCAAGCATGACTGTGTCTCTGCTCTTTTAATTGATTGCATGGTTGTATGTTTGTGGGCTTATTTGCATGATTGTCGAATTCGATTTTGATCATACAGGAAGAACAACTACCTTGTTAAATGTTCAGTAGCGTGTGCTGTGAGCAACAGAGCATTGCTAATGTGAAACAAACAAAACCTAATAGAGTTATGCTAATTTGCATATATGGAACTATATATAAATTTGCATTTTCAGAAATAGCTGTAAACAGTATGAAATAATAATAATGTATTATTATTGTATACGTAAATACAGTGCCGATTTGCAAAAGCTAAAAAAACGTGTTGCATTGTATGCCTTGCATAATATTGCATTGCTATCGTATCATATTAATGTATGCACTTACTTTATAGCAGTACATTGAAAACCTATTAAATAATTAATATTGATGCACAGAGTCAAATATTTCTAAACTGAGAGGGATAATGAAATATTTAGCTGAACTTTACCTTTTTGAACTTTTCGTTGCGGTTGAAGTTTTATAGTGTGTTTGTGTGTGTGGAATATATATTTAAATAGATTGAGATTAATCAATAATTGACGGACCATCTGCAGTACTGTTATCGACCCCCAGGGGGTCATGGACCTCTTTGAACACCTCTGTCGAATGCATTTGCAAACTTGAAGTTGACCTATGTTTGCTCCCCTGCATAACATTTTTATTTATTTTTTTATTTTTTTGAAAGGGAATATGAAAACGAGGGCATTCGTTTGCTCCCTTGTTCTCCTTCAGCTCCCTGCCTTCAAACCTTTCGGTTCAGTACAGCAGTAAGTAACTGATATAAATGCTTCTGAAAGAAAGAAAGAGGGAAGTGGGAGCCTGATAAGGGCATTAAGTGGGGAAAATGGATTTTAAAAGTATGGTAAATCCTCCCTGGTCTTTGGTTTCTATAAATATTAATGTTATCCCCAGCTGTTCGACAGGTATGCACAGAATAAAAAGCCAGTGATAAGTTGCCCTCGGTTGGCGTGCGCTGCGTTCTCCCCCTCTTTTTCGATTGTTCACCCGCAGAAGTTAAAACGCCTTGAAAAATGAATAGATCCCCATCCACTCATCCCCTTCTGCCTAATTCTTTAGCTTCTTTTACGCCCTAATACCCACTGTAAACAGCGCAGCAGCCCCGTATCGTTGTCTTTTTCCACATGAAATCACCTCATCTTTGAGCCAGTGGAGCAAAAGGCAGAATGCCTTTGGAAGCAAAGTACTTTTGAAAAGTTCTCTCTCAGATGAGCCGCTGCCTTCCTTGTTATTGTGACTTGTTACACTAAGCAAAACATAAACTTCAAGTGCAAAGTCTCTATGTGAAAGTGCTAAAAGCAAGACATTATGGGTTGTAGAACTCAGTACATCATGAGAACTGAAGTCTTTATCAATGGAACAGAACATAAGGCTCTCGAGGTATAGTTTTAAAATACAGTTCCTGTGATGTAGACGTCCTTCTAGTTCATATTTATATAGACAGAATACAAAAACACACTGTGGATGGCCAAACAAACAAATAAATAGTTAAATCCATTTGTTTTGGTTGAAATGTTAAGTTTTATGGTAATAATGAGACCTAAATTATAAGACTTTATTTACAATTTAATTTATTAAATCTTTATGTTAAGCAGTTTGGGCTGAATTATGTAATTGTAAGCATAGTAATGTTATTGATGCAACTAAAGACTTGGTTCCCAGACTCGGTCCTTGATCATAAAGGGATCATGACCGTTTACTATGGCCCTAATCTCTGGCATAGGAGGGCCACTGCAGGGGTAATTGTCTTTTAAGAAGCACTAATGAATCCAAAGAAGCTTCTACAGTGACCGATCGATGGCCCTCTGCTGTGCTGTTTAATTGTCTGTGTTTTATGTCAGCATTCACTGTGTGTGACAGTGCAGAGGGCTTAAGCGCATATGTGCTATCTAAATAGAAAGAGGCCTTTGCCGCTTTATGCACCATTACACTCAACCTGGCATCCGTAATGTGCAAATTTCTTATCTGATAAACTCTGCAAGGAGGAACCTGAGGTGAAGAATATGAGGAGAGCAAGGGGAAGGAGGGTGAGAAACAGAGAAGTTTCTAAAGATATTAATTTAACATAAATCATCAGGTAGGGCCCACTAATGAGTAGCCAAGCATTTAGACAATGAATAAATGTATTATGAATAAATCTCCCTAGTCTAATTCTGCATGAGTCACAAGTCTTTTCTTGCCTAAATATATACATACTTATGTAGCGAATCATATGGAAGCCCGTTTCTGCCTCTGAATAAAAAATTGTGATATAAACTCGTAATTGTGAGTTATAAAGTCAGAATTGCGTGATATAAACTCACAATTGTGAGTTTTCAAGTTAGAATGGCAAGATATAAACTCACAATTCTGACTTTTTTCCCAAAATTGTGTAATATAAACTCACAATTGCAAGTTATAAAGTCAAAATTGTGAAATATAAACTTGCAATTCAGACTTTTTAGAACTGCAATATAAGCTCACAATTGTGAGTTAAATTCTGACTTTTTTTCTCAGAATTATTATATAAACTTACAGTTGCAAGTTATGGTCAGAATTGTGTGTTATAAATTCGCAATTGAAAGTTATAAGGTCAGAATTGCAAGATTTAGCATTTTACAATTCTGACTTTTTTTGTCAGAACTGTGTGACATGAGCTTAGAATTGTGAGAAATAAAGTCAGAATTGCAAGATACAAACTTGCAAATGCGAATTATAAAGTCAGAATTGGGAGATTTTTTGACTTTCTGACTTGCTCCCTTTTCTCTCAGAATTGTGACATAAACTTGCAATTTTAAGTTAAAGTCATATTTGCTTGATATAAACTTGCAGTTGAGTTAGAAAGTCAGAATTGTGTGTTATAAACTCACAATTGTGAGTTATAAAGTCAGAATTGTGAGATACAAACTTGCAATTCTGACTTTTTTCTTAGAATTGTGCTATAAACTTGCAATTGCGAGTTATAGTCAGGATTGTGAGATATAAACTTGCAATTGTGAGTTATAAAGTCAGAATTGCGAGATTTTTTGACTTTCTGACTTGCTCCCTTTTCTCTCAGAAGTGTGACATAAACTTGCAATTTTAAGTTAAAGTCATATTTGCTTGATATAAACTTGCAGTTGAGTTAGAAAGTCAGAATTGTGTGTTATAAACTCACAATTGAGAGTTATAAAGTCAGAATTGCGAGATCTTTTGACTTTCTGACTTGCTCGCCTTTCTCTCAGAATTGTGACATAAAATTGCAATTTTAAGTTAAAGTCATATTTGCTTGATATAAACTTGCAGTTGAGTTAGAAAGTCAGAATTGTGTGTTATAAACTCACAATTGTGAGTTATAAAGTCAGAATTGTGAGATACAAACTCAATATATTGTGAGATACAAACTCACAATTCTGATATTTTATCTCAGAACTGCATGATATAAACTCACAATTGTAAGAAATAAAGTCAGAAAAAAATAGAATTGTGAGATAAAAGTAAAGAATAAATAGTAAATAAAGTAAATAAAACAGAAACCATAGAAATCCATAGATTCATACTCCATAGATTCATACAAAAAGGTTTTAACCATTTTATTAAAAACTAAAATGTATGGCACCAAACCCCACAATATGTTGTGTACAGTTTTTAAACATCAGAAGAGTCTGTGATAATCAATTAATAGAAATTAAGTAAACCCATTTCTCAACTGATGCTTCACCTTACAATTTTGAAACATTCATCTTAATAGTCTCGCCAGTGCTGGGAGTAATGAGTGTAAGAGCGATGATTTGGCAGACACCTGGTGCTGTGTCATGGGATGTTGAGCTATCCTCAGCTAACCAATTTCAGAGGCCCTAACCTGAAATATCACTTCCCGTCCTCCCTCTACGACTCTGCATTTCCCATCTGCACATGTTCATGCCAGAATAAGACAAGTAAGTAAAATGCCTCCCATTATGTGCTATTGTTCTAAAAGTGGCAGGGAGGGGCAACTTTAAAACCCCTGTGCCTGATTGCATTAATTACCATGTTAGCTTCATTAGTGCTATTAAGCAATAAATCCAGGCAACTGGGAAATGAAGCATGCTTTCTCTCTTTTTTTTCTTTTCTTTATTAAAATATTTATTTTCTCAAAATTAATCACAGAATTCAGCCATCTTGCTTAGAGCTGGATGAGTAACTCACACGCTTTAAAGCATGCAGAGTTTAATGATTGTCTATTAATAAATGTGACCTTTATTCAGACACAACAACGTCAACCCCCGCTTGCTGCAAAAACATTTGATTTTATAGGTGCTTATTAGATGTCCTCTTAAGTCGTGTTGTTGGAGGGGGTGTGGTACATCTGGGAATAATGGCCTTGTGTTTTTGTTGTCAAATCATTCAGGGTCAAGTATAGCATTAGTAGAACGAGTCTCTAAACATGAGCGGATCCTGTAATTTGTCTTCACATGTACCTCTGTGAAAGCTCTCTGGCAGAGATTAGCAAACAAAAGCGACGCTAACTGGCTCAGATGCACCGCCGAACAAGGGCGCGAGGGAATTCATTAAAGTTTATTTTTTGTCAGGGCACAATTTGTATTTTTTTATTATTTTTTTCTCCCCTCCCTCCACAGACCTTGCGGCAGCCACTCAGTGTTTGATTGTTAAATCATAGAGACAGGATTGAGTGAGAGAAGATGGGGAAAGAATGTTTTGTTTGCGGGAGTTCAAGGTGATGAAATTCAAGCTAAATGTGAGGAGCAGATAGCAAAGATGGATGCTCATTACTGCAAAATAAATCACGCCCAGATCTCCCTCGTTAGCAATTACTAGCGCACATTAGCGTGTAGCACCTCGGGCTCTTTGTCATGCGCCGTCAGAAGCCGAGAAGCACGGGCTTCGGCACGTTGTACATCATCTCCCAGGATGCATCAGTGCCGCCAGCTAACATCCTGACAGGAACGTTACGGTATCTGCTCCTATCATCAAGGTGAAATGTGTGCTAGGGTCATAAGAAGATAAAAGCTTGCTTTCTGATCCGCACTGTAGTGGTGTGTGGGAGGTCATGTTTATTTATGTGGGAGTGTGTGCACGTGAGGTGTGCGGACATTTGTGTATGCAGGAGTAAACATCAAGGGGATGGAAGATTGACGGAATTGGTCTGGGTGAATCATATGAAAGCTGACAAGAATGTTCTCTGGTCATATTTCATCTTCTAATTAAACAGAAGCAAATAAGTTGTATTTTGCTCAAAGGCAATGTAGACCTTTTTAGAGTTTTTGGACATTTTTTGGCATCTGGACTTTATTTTCTTGTCAATTAGACATTTAAACAATTCTCAATGTTGCAGTAACCATGAAAGAAAGAAAGAAAGAAAGAAAGAAAGAAAGAAAGAAAGAAAGAAAGAAAGAAAGAAAGAAAGAAAATATAAAATAAATAAATGCATTCAGTATATATTAATAATAATAATAATTATTATTATTATTGTTTATATTTTCACAACAGTTAATGTACAAGAATATTTTCACAGTAATTAAGCAGATTGTTGGTCAAATTTGCTCCATGAAAATAAATTGTATAATAATAATAATAATAATAATAATAATAATAATAAACAGCTTAATCAGTGTAAAAATAATGCAATGTCTAATAAGCATTGCTTTAAGAATAATAATAATGATAATGATAATAATTAAATTTTCTTAATGTACATTAATATTTTCACAATTAATAAGCAGATTTTTGGGTTAAATTTGCTCTATGAAAATAAATAAATAAATAAATACATACATACATTAATTAAATAATGTATTGTATAACCCTAATAATAATAATAATAATAATAATAATAATAATAAAAAAACAGCTTAATCTGTCTAAAAAATAATGCAATGTCTAATAAGCATTTCTTTATAAATAAAAATACTAATAATAGTAATAATAAACAGCTTAATCAGTGTAAAAAATAATTGTCTAATAAGCATTTCTATATTAATAATAATATTAATTATTATTATTATTATTATTATTAGTAGTAGTAGTAGACAACATTTTTTACAAGTTAATGTACAACGGTTAATTACTATTTTCACAATAGTTGCATATTGTAAATAAGTAAGCATATTGTAAATACATGCATAGTATAACCCAAATAACAACAACAATAATATAAATAATAATAATAATAATAATAATAATAATAATAAACACAGCTTAAGCACTGTAAACAATAATGTGATGTCTAATAAACATTTATTATTATTATTATTATTATTATTATTATTATTAATAATACTAATACTAATACTACTACTACTACTACTACTAATAATAATAATAATAATAATAATTATTATTATTATTATTACTTAACGAGTGCTTTATAAGTTGGTGTCTGTGCTCTACTGTTTGTCGGACGTTGTTGTTGCTACCCTGTGTTCCTGTGTTTCCTGTTCATCGCTGTGGATTATTAAAGTCTTTTCGTTTATTTCACGTCGTCGTTTGTCCGTCCCTCGTCTCCAGCGTGACAGTACATTTTACTCAAAATCCGCTTAATCACTGTAAAAAATAATGCAGTGTCTAATAAACATGTCTTCATCATAATTATTATTATTAATGAAAATAATAATTTGTTGGTTTGTTTGTATTAGGATTTTTTAAAACATTTTGTTTTCGAATTTACATTTACATAATCACAAATGTCATTTGGAATAGGCCTATTCTTCCAAATGCATATTAGAGCGATAGAAAGCGTGGGTGTTGGCAGAGTGAAATGTATCAAGCAGTTTATGATTATGGCAAACAGCTGGCTAGATCTAGGTCTGAAACATCTTAGAAACATTATGCTGTTAGTGACAGCATTGCTAAAACACACTTTAGAAACAGCTGCTGGAAGGAGCAGTATATGGCATTATCCATTAAACACAGAGGCGTAGTAAAAGGTGGTAAATAAAATGTGCTGGGAAGAACGTGCTGATGGCCACTAGCTGAGGAATGCTTTGCAGTGCTAAGTATTTCTCAGAATTTGCAGCCTTATGCTGCAGCCTCTTCCTGGTTTTTCATGTTCTGCTCACTCACATTCACACGACTCGAACGGAATGCATTCTGCTATTGTTTGCTGCAGGCATCTAAGGGAAGGCCAGTAATAGGTTTCTCAGGGACGGCCAGATAAGACACCAAAGTAAAGCTGGAAATCAGGGGGATAGAGAAAGTGTAAATGGGGGGAACTGCATTCAACACACTTTGTGTCGTCTTCTAAATATAGCTAAACGTAGCCTTGTGCTTGCTGCTCCCCTCCTCAAATTGTTTATCACTGCATTTTGCCACAAACATTGACCTGCAAGGTCCCTTCAGGATAACTTTGTTATTGATAACGATGGTCTGCTTCTGTTGCTGATTAGGTTTTCATTAGAGGTAAATTGCTAAATTAGCAAGAGGCTTATTAGTGGTTGTATGCTATCTTGATAATTGTATTGAATCTGAGACTGACTCAAATTCAATTTGCCTGGGATGCCCAGTTGTCAAATAAATGTAATCAATTAGTAATCACTTTTAGAAAAACAACATCTGTACATTTGCACAGGCTCTGTTAATTATTATTATAATAATATTATAATTTTATCCCTAAATTAAGATATGACAAAATTATAAATTAATAATAAATAAAAAAAAATATAATATAATACATATATTTGATATTTGTTTAAATATTTGATCAGTTGTGTTATAGGACATTCAGATGAAAGAAACTGTGTGAGCAGCACATCCATCCGTCAAAAGATCTATGGCCAGTGAAGGAGTGCTGAGGTTTCAGCATGTCAGCAGGTCATGTCAAATGTGTTCAGAGGTCAGTTTATGTTATTAACCTCCAGTCAACACAGGTAATTGGTCAAGAGTAAATAATCGGCAGTAGTGCGTACTGTATGTCATCTGACCTCAGTTTGTGCTGACTCCATTGAAAACTGAAGGTTTTGAAGGTACAGCCACATGCATAATATGAAAGATGTAGTTGAGAGGTGGGAACAGGGGTGTGATTGAGAGAGGACGAAGTGCTGGCCCACATGTCTCATGAGACGTTTGTGGCAATCACTTGTTTTCTATTACCACTGTGCTGTCAGCTCTCTGTGGTCTGTCAGCTTCTGATAGAATAGTTTATTCACAAATACACATACTACACTGTGATATTGTGACAGAGATGAACCTGAGTCTAAGGGGGAATCAAAAATCAAAAGTTTACACCCCCCTTTTAGAATCTGCAAAATGTGATTTTTTTTTTTTTTTTTTTTTTTTTACCAAAATGAGGATTGTGCAAAATGCATGTTGTTGTTTATTTAGTCCTGACCTGAATAAGACATTTCACACAAAAGGTGCTTACATATAGTCCACAAGAGAAAATAGTTGGGTTTATAAAAATGACACTGTTCAAAAGTTTACATTCTCTTGATTCTTAATACTGTGTTCTTACCTGAATGATCCACAGCTGTGTTTTTTTTTTTTTTTTTTCTTTTCTTTAGTGATAATTTTTAATGAGTCCCTTGTTTGTCCTAAACAGTTAAACTGCCTGCTGTTCCTCAGAAAAAAAATCTTTCAGGTCCCACAAATTCTTTGGTTTTCTAGAATTTTTGTGCATTTGAACCCTTTTCCAACAATGACTGTATGATTTTGAGATCAATATTTTCACACTGAGAACAACTGAGGGACTCATATGCAACTTTTACAGAAGGTTCAAATGCTCACTAATGCTTCAGAAGTAAAAACCATGCATTAAGAGCCAGGAGGTGAAGACATTGTGAACTTCAAGATCATTGTCTACTAGGAAACATGTAGCTATCTTTTGTAGCTTTGGAAGCGCGGTACTAAATTAAAAAAATATATTTAGGCAAAATAAGAAAATGCACATCTCCATCTCCATTCTGTTCAAACGTTTTCACCCCGGCTCTTAATGCATGTTTTTTTTTTTTCCTTCTAAAACATCAGTAAGAGTTTGAACTTTCTGTAATAGTTGCATACAAGCCCCTCAGTTATCCTTAGTATGAAAAGATGGATCTCAAAATCATACAGTCTCTGTTGGAAAGGGTTCAAATACACAACAATGCTGTAAAACCAAAGAATTTGAGGGGCCTTAAGAATTTTCCTGGCAGTTTAACTGTTCAGGACAAACAAGGGACTCGTGAACAACTACCACTAAACAAACAAAAAAAAAAAAAAACAGCTGATCATTCAGGTAACAACACATTATCAAGGGGATGTAAACTTTTAAATGGGGTAATTTTTATAAATTAAACTATTTTCTCTTTTGGACTACATGTAAACATCTTTTCTGTGAAATATCTTATTCAGGTCAGTACTAAATAAACAATAACATGCATTTTGTATGATCCTTTTATGTGGTAAAATAATTAACATTTTGCAGATTCTGAAAGAGGGATGTAAACTTTTGACCTCAACTGTATTTTTTATTTTTTTTTTATTTCCTGATTTAGACTTAACTGATTTCCTGATTGGACTTGTGAACATGTCAGTTGTTTGACAACTGCAACTAAAACAGGCCCATCTTGACAGGTCCGTCATCACCTTCAGAAGCGAGAAAACTAGATTTTTAAAAATAAATAAATAAATACAGTGGTGATACAAATCACCTCTACATTTCAGCAGCCACTAATGCCTGTTTTCTGTTTTTTTTCATGAACAAAACAGGCATCAGTTGTCAAGTTCGGTAGTCCATTAAAACACTGGATGTAGTAATCGAACATCACAGTTTGTGCCAGTGGATATAAGCGGAACTGATGTCATCCAACCGTGTTGGTGCCAGTAGTCTGTATGTCCTCTGAATAGGATCAGTCATTTGGTAGCTGTGAGCTCTATGAGCTTGTTGGCTGTGGAGAGTGGTCATTATCCAGTGTGGTCTTGTTTGAAGCTCTAACCGGCGTGGTTGTAGCCAACTACCCGTGCTGTTAATCCTGTTGATCAGGGTGATGATTTAAACAATTAATCCTGTGGTACAGTGAAAATTTGCACCATTCACTTTTTTGTGGATAATGCCATTTCCTGTGTATTTGGCTCTGTCCCGCTGTCTGCAGCACAGTACTGGCTCTTGTGCTCTGATGCTGAGAGGGGGGCCTTAGATTACTGTGCCCCTGCTGGATCAAGAGTATATTCAGTGATTCAACAAGCTGGCAATCATGTTGAACAGAAATATGCAAATATTGAAATTTGTATCGGTGGTCATATGGATAAATGTTCACCACCCACGTGTATTAATAGCTCTGTGGAGGTGCATTTACAATAGCACAGTTGCAACCATGTTACAAAATGAACAGTAAATGAAAGGTTTAGGTACATATTTGGCAATATGTATGACATCACCACCCTCAGGTGCAGGTTAGGGAGGTGAAAAAAAAAAGTAGCTGTCCGTGGTGCTGAAGTGCTTTATTGGTTTCAGAGGTGTTTGTTTCACTTCTGAAGTTTTGCATTGTCTTATATTTTCCCCCTCAGTCTTTACTCAGTCTTTAGGACACAAAAGTTTTGGTCACCAAGTCCAAGCAGGGTACTCCCCAAAAAAAAAAAAAAAAAAAAAAAAAAAAGAAGAACAAATTAATACTGCAGTCTTATAGTAAGTCTATAAGTGTCCAGGTATCCTGGAGATAGGGATAGTGGGCTTACCAAGACTCCCTCACCACACTCCAATCGGCCCAAACATATAAACAAACACAAATAAGCCAACGGTAGCTTTGATAGGGAGCTACTCACACAGCAAGAGTTATCGATTCCCCCACACTGACCTTCAGGCGCAGGCTAAAAAATGGATTTGTATAGGGAGGAGGGAAGGAATATTTTGTGTGTGTGTTTTTTTTGTTTTGTTTTTTTTTTTCCTGAATTTGGGAGGTAAGGGACACAGAGGTGTTGTCATATTTTGTTATTATACATATATTCCTTTTTTTTTTCTCCTACACTTACTTATGGTTAGGTGGGAAACCACAAAGCTTATGTCCAGAATTTTTTATACTACCACTACAATTCTCTAGTATAAGGTTTGTATATTGTTCACATTATGCAAATATTCTGCATGCTTGGAATGCACAGATGACCTGTTGTATGTGTAAGAATGTGTATTATACAGCAGACCTTGAATATGACATGCCACATATTCACGAAATGTTCCTTTCCTACATGAAATGTTAATGCTGTTTTTTTTTTTTTAAAGTGATGGAAAAAGGTAACAAATAAGCAACTTAAGAAACAATATTATTATTGTTATTATGTAACAGTGTCCTTTATCACTGTGACAACACTAGCATGCTTTTGTTTGTTTATTTACACTGAAAAAAAATCTGGTAAAAAAAAACAAAAACAAAAACTGGCAGCTATGGTTGCCTGAATTTCACCATAAAAAAATTAGGTACCAACATTTTAGGTTTTATGGATTGAACTTAAAATTACGTTTAAAAAATGTATTTCATCAACTGATATAATGTTCATATACAAACCTATTAAAGATCTGAAATCTGTTTAGTACCTTTACAACAAACTGATAACAGGTGGTGATGAGAAAGTCACATGATGAACCAAAGCTGCTTTTCTACAAGCTGAGATAGAAGGTGTCATTCACATTCACACAAATGCTAAACACCATAATGGTAACACATATGATTTTGAAATAATGCAATAAACGTTCATTGAACAACATTAAATATATCATACAACCCTAATGAACATAACTGATGAAGTAAAAAAAAAAAAAAAAAAAAACTAAGAAGAAACATAGTTAATTCAATTAAAAAAAAAAACATAAAATGTGAAATTCTGTGGAAAATGTTCAACCTATATATATACTGCTAACCAATAAATAGTTTTTTACTGTAGCATTTCCATTAAAATCACAATAATTTCTAATCACAATAATTCTATTTTTTTCTATATATTTATTATTTACTTCATAATTCATTTATACAACAAATATTCTGAAATGGTATTCCATACGTTCCCTTTCCCCCCCCATGGTGGTCATGGAAAAGTAAAGCTCTGCAGCATTTTCAAACTGCTGAAAAATCGTAAGAGCTGCATGCAGCACAGTTCACACTGCAGACGTTCCCGCTCTGCTGGCTCCACACAGCTTGACTCAGTTGATTAGTTCCCTCGTGTCAGACGATGGTGCACAGTTGAATTAATTTGCTCTCACTGTAACTTCCAAAAGCCAAACACGTTGGAAATCCAAGCTGTATGTGTAAACCTCACCAACCCTAGCTGCATTTTTCTCGACCGTTGTCATGTTAATGGCCTGCGGTGCCGCTGTAATACACCAGAGATGAAGCGAGAAACGCTGATGTGCGCCGTTACTCCACAGAGAGAAAAACAAATACAGACAAATCAATCGAGTCTGTGCTTGGCAGTCTATCGCATCCCACACTGTATTGCTGTCACGTGTTCTACCTTGTTCATCGACAGGTAGATATTACATTTGGCAGGCAGGTGAAGCAAACGGCTCACTTGATTGAGCTAGAATCAGTTAAGTCATACTCAAATGCCAGAAATGTCTTGTTTAAAGATATTTTTCACCTGCATGTGACTACGCCAGCGTGCCAGGATCACGTTGAAACACCAGTGTCTGTCTGGTAAAGGTTTATTAACCTTGAAATGAAACCTGGGCCGTGGAGGCCATGGCCTCTGATACGCCATGTGTAGCAGAAAATGAAAAGGCACTTGATATACAGTCTGGGATAATAGACTCCTCTGGCCCTGACTGATAAGTCATTACAAACCCCTGCCTTTTTATAAATCAGTTTTTGTCTTGGTCTTTTCATGCTGGGATTGATTTCTCTTTGATTTCTCTTAAATCGTTGTTTATTGTGTCTTGTTATGTTTTCATTTTAGTTTTCTCTATCTGTCTTTATATGTTTCATAACATATACTTCTTGCATATATTATATTTTTTGTAATTAATTTTCTCTTCACAATTAAAAAGCTAAATTTTAAACGGTATATGTATTGTGTTATACTTTTATACAGCAAACTTAAATCCGTTTTTAGGAAATGTGTTTTTGTTGTTTGTTTTTAAAACCCACTTGGTTTCATATTTCATCTAATGCTGTGACATTCGCATATATTAAGCGTGGCTTCAATGTCCAAACACTTTCTGGGCCACCGTGTATCTGGTTTCTTGCTTTTTGGCTTAATTATGTATACTACCCAATATATTATACCATATATTCATACACTATTCATCATAGCTCATTATGAATTATGCAGTCATTTTATTTATCACCACATTTTTTGGTGTGAATCACACCATCTGCACTTAATGTTCAATGCAGTCCTTTCAGTTTTTGATATTCAGTGTTGATTAATTGGTTTAAATATTCTCAAAGGGTTATAAGGTCTCTTTCATTAATTTACTCAGAAGGCTGTGGACATTTGCACAGTTCTAGATTACAGATCTCTGACTGTCGGCTTGAAATTAAAACTGTCTTTTAATGCAACATAGGAGACATAATGGGGTTCAGTCAGAAAGCCAAAGTGTGCAGCAAACATGCAGTTCAGTAGACATTTTGTGGTGAAAGATTTTTTGAGAGCAGTTAGTGAGGTTTTTACATTTAGACCCAGTGCAGTCCAAAAGCAGGTGTGTGCTGTACTGAGTGACTTTTACTCAAACGATTGTCCAAAGTGGAGTTTGGAGAAATATCACACCACACACTCTGACCTGCCTGTAATGACCCCATAAGGGAGCCAAACAGCTTTGAGGTGGTCTGACCTTTATTAGGGGCTGATACAGGTTCCAGGAGAGCTCAAAGAGACTCAACCCATCTTCCCAAATGGACACAGTGTGTTAAAGTAGGCCACAGTATTGTCTATGCCGAATATCACTCCAAATAAGGCTTTATTTCCAGCCTTGTACTTCGGGTCAGTAGAAGTAATTTCTTTCACAACACTCAGGGAGACCCACAGGAAGAGAAAGAAAGAAATAACGAAAGAATAAATGACAGAAAGAACTCAGAACTCGGAAAGAGACAGAGAACAACAGAAAGTATAAACAACAGAAGGAATGATTGACAAACAGCAAAGAGAACGTTTTAACAAGAATGACAGAATGAATGCCAGAAATAAAGAAAAACAAAGAAAGAACAAACAACAGAAAGAAAGATTGAACAAATACATGAAAGAATGACAGAAATAACACATTAATTACAGAAAGAAAGAAAATAGCAAACAAGATAAAGAATGCACACTAAACTTAAACAAACTACAGAAAGAACAGAAGGAAAGTAAAAGACACAACTAAACTTTCTTTAAAAATAAAGAACAAATGACAGAAAGCGCTACAGTACGAAAGAACAAACAATAGAAAAAGAATGGCAGAAAGAAGGAAAAGCAGAATGAAACGACAGAGCGACAGAGAACAAACAAAATAAAGAATGCACAACATAATGGTAGAATTACAGAAAAACAACTAAAAATAAGGAAAGAAAAATAAGAAACAATTTATAAAAGAAAGAACAAATGACAGAAAGATCTACACAATGCAAGAAGAATGAAAGAAAGAAAGACCAAAAAAGGGAAAATGAAGAGCAACAAAGAACAAATTATAAAGTAAGAAAGTAAGAAAGAAAAAAAGAAAAAGTGAATGAACACGAACAACAAAAGAAGGGAAAACAAAGCAAAAAAGAAAGAACAAAGGACAGAAAGAACTACAAAACCCAAGAAGAAACAACAGAGAAATAAAGAAAGAAAGACCAAACGAAGGGAAAACAAAGAGCAACAAAGAACAAATTAGAAAGAAAGAAAGAAAAGTGAATGAACAAAAAAGAAGGAAAAACGAAAAAAGAAACAATTAAAAAAGAAAGAGCAAATGACAGAAAGATCTACAAACAGAAGACAAAGAAAGAAAGACCAAAATAAGGTAAAAAAAGAGAGCAACAAATAACAAAAAAGAAAGAACAAGTAACAGAAAGATCTACAGAACAAAAGAACAAGCAATAGAAAGATAATTACAGTAAGGAAATGACAGAAAGCAATAGCGACCAAGAACAAAAATAAAGAAAAAATTCAACAAAGAAAAATAAAGGACAAATGACAGAAAAATTGACAGTACGAAAGAACAAACTATAGAAAAAAGAATTACAGAAAAAAAGAAAGAAAGAATAAACAAATGAAATAATGACAGAAAGAAGGAAAAACAGAAAGAAAGTGACAAAGAACAAACAAGTTAAAAATGCACAACATAATGAACAAACTACAGAAAACAAAACAAAACAAAAACAACAGAAAGAAAGAAAAAGAAACAATTAAACATAAAGAAAGAACAAATGGCAGAAAGATCTACAGAACAAATAATATCTAATGAAAGTGAATGAATGAATGAATAACAATTAAAAATATAAATAAATATTTTGGTCCCACTTTACATTAGGTAGCCTTAACTACTATGTACTTACATTTAAATTAATCATTTGGTACAATGTACTTATTGTGTACATACATGTTTTTACATTGTACTTATATTTGTTTTAAAAGCCTAATTAATTACCTATTATGTAATTACATTTGTAATTAATTTCTGTAATTACCACTGTTGACCAATACCTTACACCCTAACCCACCCTTAAACCTACCCATACCATCAAACCTGTCCCTAACCTTACCAATATCCCACCTTAATAGAAGCAAAAGCGTTTTTCAATGCAATATGACCACATTAAGTACATTGTACTTATTTTTTGAGTACAAAATAGTTAACCTAATAAGTGTGACCAACATATTTTCAGCTATAAACGAGAGAGAACAATAGAATGTAAAAACAGGAACAAAAGCAAACAATTTAACAAGAGGGACAAAAAAGAATAAAAAGAAAAGTGACAAAAAGAAATTAAAGAGGGCAAACAAACATGAGAGAATGAGCAAACAAATACAATAACAGTATGAACAAACAGGAAAAAAGAAAGAAAGGAAGAGAGTTAAAGAAAGCAGATTCTCAGTCTGGCTGATATCATTTCCTCTTGTATTAGCTGTCTGGCTGAGTGGCATCTCCTGAGATTGGCAGGGTCTGATAGGGAGCAGTTCACACTTGTCACAGGCTCAATAACACCAAAACAAAAGCAAGTGCAGTGGAGAGCAATGCGGCTGTGTCTCTCTCTCATTCTCCTGTCTTCCTCATTCTCTCCGTCTCTTCACATCTCTCACCCTCTCATCCCCTCTTAGATATAAACTTCATTTTAAGACATAGAGAGATTGCAGCTGCGGCCCATCACCGTCTGCGTGCGCCGAGAAAAAGATACACCACCTTGACCTTTCCCCGCGTTCTCTGAAATTCACCACGGCCTGCTCTTGCTCTTGTCAACATGCGCCACCGGTTTTTGTTTGACACATCTTTAATGACGCCTTCTTTAACAAGCCCAAGTCGCAAAGTTCAAAAGCAACGTTTTGCTTTTGTTTATGTAAATAGCACGGTTGCTTGCGGAAAGTCATTTCACGTGCTGCTTATCCTAATTAGCAGTACGACCCGCGTGACCGCTTGTCTGTTTGGCTCAGCTCCCGCATGACAACGCTGGCATTTACAAGGACGACTTTCAAGACCTCTTCTGTTTTGGCAAAAGAACTCTTCGGTGCATTGTCGTATTTTGCGAGGTGAGTCAAAGAGAATTGCGTGCCATTCATTACACGCTTTCAACTAGATCTTCAAATCCACAGATGAATACATAACCTTGTAGAGCTCACTTCATGTACTTCGTACTAGTGCGTACTTACATCAGAATAAAAAGATCTGTAAAACTACGAACTCTTAGTTTCGATCACATCACTCATGTTTGAACGTACATTACTGCTTGTATATTCTTGCCAACATCTCATGAATTGTTAAGAGGGACTGTAAGATATAAGAAGAAAAAGAAGAAAATAAGAAAAAAAAAAACACACACTGGGGCCATTGTTGCTTTTTGTTGATATGGAATAAGCTTAAATATGAGCATGTAATGCCAGATGATAGTGAGGGAACCGCAAGGGAGTCCACGCTGTGTGTTTGCCGACGGTGCCTTGCGATTCCCGTTGTGTGTGTTTAGGTGGCTGCCAGCCTGTGGGTGGATCTTATCATATGTAAATATGTGTCCCCTTAGGCTCCGCCTTTCCATTTGAGAGTGTGACGGAAACTCCTATGTTCACTGCTTTTTAAGAATGTAATAATATTATTTGGAATTTGATAATGCTTTCCGCTGCCAATAAAATATAATACCCTTGGTTATGTTTTACAAATTTAGTTTCAACACGTTTTCCTCCCAAAAATCTGTGGAGAAACCCCCCTACAGAATTTACATTTCATTTAGGCTTGTTTAGAATTTTTTAAGTTTCCTTTTTATTCATTCATTCATTCCCCTTTTTACTAGAACTTTTTTGGCTGAAACCATGGTCCTTGGTAATTTATGAAATGCAAGTCAGTGGCTATCAGCACCCGAGAGCCAAATAAAATAAAATAAAAAGCCTGCATTTATTTAATCCAAAGTACAAAGTATTTTTGCTATTTAAAGTAACTGTTTTCTGATTGAATATATTTTAAAATAGAATTTATTCCTGTGATTTCAAAGCTTAATTTTTAGTACCATTACTTCAGTTACATGATTCTTCAGAAATCATTCTAATATTCTAATTTGCTGCTCAAATACATTAATTATTATTATTATTAGAATTTTTTTCAGGTTTCTTCGATGAATAGAATGTTCAGAAGAACAGGGTTTTTCTGAAATAGAAATCTGTTGTAACATAAATGTAAATGCTGATCGTTGGATCTTTCTATTTATCAAACAATCCTGAAAAAAAAAACAGTTTTAAAATTGATAATAATAATAAAAATGTTTCTTGAACAGCAAATCAGCATATTAGAATGATTTCTGAAGAATCATATGACACTGAAGACTGGAGTAATGATGCTGAAAATTTTGCTTTGATCATAGGAATAAATAACACATAGCTGTGGCTTATGGTGATATACTGAGGTATTATGAAGCAAAACAATCAGTTTGTGCAAGAAACTGAACATATATTTACATATTTACAACCTTATTACCTGTAATCCATATAAATTGTCATTGCTGTTTTCTTCAAGGAGGGGGAAAAGTTATCTACATCTTAGATGGCCTGAGGGTGACACATTTAACAGAAAATGATCATTTTTGGGTGAACTATCCCTTTAAATACACTGATATTTTCCATTTTTACCATTCTATTCACTATTCACAAATTTACTATAACGCTAAATATTTCTCTGATGGAACTTGTGTTGCATAGCTCTTGGTCTCACATTGTCCTCTGCATGTATTTGCTTGGTTCAGAAAAGAGTGGATAATGTTAGACCAAGACTTCCTGTGTCAGGGTAAAGTTTAGGGTTTGTTCCTAATGCTGGGGTCTAATATTTTATTCTGGAGGTTACGGTCAACTCCACTCACTTTTTTAGCTCTCAGCGCACACACTTACACCTGAGCAGGTTTGACCTGGGGCCAGTGAATTCCAACCTCAAGCTCTGGATAGATGACAGAGCAGGGTCTTTGTCTACGCTCCTATGCTCTTTTTAAAGCAGCCGTCAATAACCTCTGACCCATGACTCTGCCAGTTGCTGATGTGCTATCCTTTTTGCCCAAGTGTGTCTTCAAGATAAGAAAGGGATTGGGTTAGAAATTCGGCTCATGCAGAGAGAGACTGGAAACCATCTCACACACATAAACATCAGTTAACTTTTTAATTCCTGTCCGCAGACCTTCAGAATCAGCGAGGGAAGTTCATCATGTCCTTCAGGCTGTATTAGCCAGCCTTGACTATTAACTCACACCTGAGGAAGGGTTCAGAATGATAAGAAACCATAGAAACGCGAAATTACCAAAAACCTAATAGAGGCTATGAGAAATACAGAATTACGGATTCAAACAAGCTCAGAAGCGTGACTTATGAAAGAGACCTGTGTGCTGAGGTAATTAGCCTCCTGATGGCAAACATCCCCTCTTATCCCTGCTTCATTAGGGCTGTAAACTCTCTCTCTCTTTCTCTCTCTGAGTAACCACAACCTTAATTGGCATTGTATACTGAGGTTTATGACCCGAAGCAAATCTGCCTAGACTCTGCATTCATTTGGCCAATAAGATCGTCTGTGAGTGTGTGTGTGTGTTTGTGCACCACCTTGTTAAATATCCCCAGCATCCTCCACATAATTTGTGGACGAAGGCCTTGAAAGTACAGGTATCGGATTTGAAGCAGCTTGTAATCTAATGAAAATTTCAGTAATGAATGGAGAAAGGCGTCAGGTTTTCTGGCCCCCATTTCCTCTGCAATTTAGCATCATTTGCCTCAGAGAAACGTGGAAGTAAATAAAGGCAAAAACTTGGAGATAAAATGAAAATGTTCTTCCATTGGCTAAACAGGGGTGAGAAGTCAAAGTTCTGTGTTTATTTGGAAATATAAACTGGTAAAATGGCTTTCAAAGAGTTTGCTCCTTTTGATTTTGTCCTAGAGTGGTGCTCAGGTAAAGTGGCTCAGATGTGGCTGTTTGTGGTGCAGTGCCTCCTAAGGGAAGAGCTTGTGCTGAGACCGTACATACAAAATAACGTTTCTTATGAAAAAAAAAAAAAAAAAAAAAAAAAAAAAAAACAGTGCATAAAAGGGCAAACTTTCAGTAATTCAACTCAAATTGTGAAACTTGTGTATTAAAATAAATTCAATGCACGCAGAATGTCAATGAATTAGAATGTCGTGGAAAAGTTCATTTATTTCAGTAATTCAACTCAAATTGTGAAACTTGCATATTAAATAAATTCAGAGATTCACAGATTGAAGTAGTCTTTGGTTCTTTTAATTGTGATGATTTGGCTCACATTTAACAAAAACCCACCAATTCACTATCTCAACAAATTTGAATACTTCATAAGACCAATTAAAAAAAATATATATTTTTAGTGAATTGTTGGCCTTCTGGAAAGTATGTTCATTTACTATATATGTACTCAATACAATACAAAAGGGGCTCCTGGAGCATGGAGGTGATCAGTCTGTGGCACTGCTGAGGTGGTATGAAAGCCCAGGGTTCTTTGACAGTGGCCTTCAGCTCATCTGCATTTTTTGGTCTCTTGTTTCTCATTTTCCTCTTGACAATACCCCATTGATTCTCTATGGGGTTCAGGTCTGGTGAGTTTGCTGGCCAGTCAAGCACACCAACACCATGGTCATTTAACCAACTTTTGGTGCTTTTGGCAGTGTGAGCAGGTGCCAAATTCTGCTGGAAAATGAAATCAGCATCTTTAAAAAGCTGGTCAGCAAAAGGAAGCATGAAGTGCTCTAAATTTCTTGGTAAACGGTGCAGTGACTTTGGTTTTCAATAAAAAAGTGGACTAACACCAGCAGATGACATTACACCCAAATCATCACAGACTGTGAAAACTTAACACAGGACTTCAAGCAACTTGGGCTATGAGCTTCTCCACCCTTCCTCCAGACTCTAGGACCTTGGTTTTCAAATGAAATAAAAACTTGCTCTCATCTGAAAAGAGGACTTTGGACCATAGGACAACAGTCCATTTCTTCTTCTCCTTAGCCCAGGTAAGACGCCTCTGACGTTGTCTGTGGTCCAGGAGTGGCTTAACAAGAGGAATACGACAACTGTAGCCAAATTCCTTTCCTTGACACGTCTGTGTGTGGTGGCTCTTGATGCCTTGACCCCAGCCTCAGTCCATTCCTTGTGAAGTTCACCCAAATTCTTGAATCAATTTTGCTTGACAAGCCTCTCAAGGCTGCGGTTCTTTTGGTTGGTTGTGCAGCTTTTTCTATCACTTTTTTTCCTTCCACTCAACTTTCTGTTGACATGCTTGGATACAGCACTCAGTGAACAGTCAGCTTCTTTGGCAATGAATTTGTGTGGCTTACACTCCTCGTGAAGGGTGTCTTCTGGACAACTGTCAGATCAGCAGTCTTCCACATGATTGTGTAACCTAGAGAACCAAACTGAGAGACCATTTTGAAGGCTCAGGAAACCTTTGCAGGTCTTTTGAGTTGATTAGCTGATTGGCATGTCAACATGTTCTAACTTGTTAAGATAGTAAATTGGTGGGTTTTTGTTAAATGTGAGCCAAATCATCACATTTAAAAGAACCAAAGACTTAAACTACTTCAGTCTGTGTGCACTGAATTTATATATAATACACAAGTTTCACAATTTCAGTTGAAAAACTTTTCCACAACATTCTAATTTATTTAGAAGCACCTGTGTGTGTATTATTCATTCACATTTTATTAGTTCCGCATTCACCGAACCTCCAGAGTCTGAGCCCACTCAGTACTTAAATACAAAGTAACATTAATAATAATAATATTTATTTATTTCATTATTTATTTTCATATTTTATCTGTTCCACATTCACCAAATCTCCAAAAGTCTGCGCCCACTCAATACTCAAATACACAGTAACATGAACACTGGAGAGTAAAATGTGCCCCATCAAATCTGCACAATTATTTTCCTGGCTGATCTTATTTTTGTTTCACATTTTTACAGCAGCAGTAGCACCAGGGCCCTTGTGGCCTTCTATCTTGTGTGTTTCAAAGAGGGCAGACCTCATTTAGTTCCAACTTTGAAGTATGAACATAAAAAAAGAAAGAAAACCAGGTGCAAATGAAGGGGCCCAGGGTTAGGTGTGTGGGAAGCAGAAAAGGGAAAGACGAACAGCAAAGAATAAAGCCAACCTGGACCCACACATGGTACCCACTCAAGGTGAACAGCTCGCTTCTGCACAGAAACAATGGCCATTACTCACCCAGCAGCAGACACACAAAATTAGACCGTAGAGAGAAAATGAAGTTGAGGAAGGAGGAGAAAGAGAGAGCATTTTCTGAGGTGATATATTTCAAGCCCGGCTGCTTATGCTAAGCAGGAACAAAATGGCTAAAAGCAGTGGATAAATATTAATGTGGAATGAGGGCCCTCTAGGAGCCTATAAACACTCATTGCTCAAGCTGTGGATTAAAACGCCCATTAGCGAGGAGGCCACGGGTTCATCGTTCAGCGCTTACAGGAAGCGAACACATGCGCTAATCATGTTACTACTGTATGCCCACCAGTTATCTTGGGGGTTTTGGCATGGTGTGTTTAATGATGGCCGTCACACAATGTGGCACATGGCATTACGAGAATAGCAAAAGCAAGAGAGAGGGAGAGATGGCTTCTTTTCAACCACAGGTGACAATTTAACAGGAGACTGATTCTGCAGTACACTCACAGGTATTGTCATTCGAAACCTCACAAACAGAGGCCGAATCGCTTCCAGTTCAGAGAAACCCAGCTCACACTTCACCGTGTGCTGAATCCAGACGAGTTTGGGCAGATGATTATATCGATTTGTCTGCGTGAGGTCAGGACAGTGATATCTGACTTCTCATCCGATTGGTCAGGGTTGATACACACACTGCTCTCGCAGAGTGTGTAAAGGATGTATGAGTGTGTTTACCCATAAGAGCTGTTATTGTCATTTCTATTGATTGCCACTGATGCACCGTCATCTTGCTATAAAGGAGATGTTTTCTTCATGCAGGTTTCCGGTGCTTTGTGAAATGTGTTGCCATCAATTTTAATCTTTTCTCTCTCTCTCTTTCTGTTTTTTTTTTTTTTTTCTATGTGCTGTTCCCTTCGTCACAATCGCAAATCAGGTAAGTGCCTTAATATGTCATTATTTATTCATTTTATTTGCTTATCTACTTTTACTTATTATCATCATATGTGACCCTGGACCACAAAACCAGTCTTAAGTCGCTGGGGTATATTTGTAGCAATAGCCAAAAATATATGGTATGGGTCAAAATTATTGATTTTTCTTTTATGCCAAAAATCATTAAGAAATTAAGTAAAGATCATGTTCCATGAATATTTTTTGTAAAATTCCTACTATGAATATATCAAAATGTAATTTTTGATTAGTAATATGCATTGCTAAGAACTTAATTTGGACAACTTTAAAGGTGATTTTCTCAGTATTTTGATTTTTTGCACCCTCAGATTGCAGATTTTCAAATAGATGTATCTTGGCCAAATATTGTCCTATCCTAACAAACCATACATCAATAGAAAGCTTATTTATTCAGCTTTCATATGATGTATACATCTCAGTTTTGTAAAATTTAACCTTATGACTGGTTCTGTGGTCCAGGGTCACATATATTTAACCAAAACTATATCAACCAAACACTGGTTTAAAGTTAACAAAATTACAGAGGGAATTTCAGGTTCACATACTTTGTGTGTGTTTACATCAGAATTGTTGTCTATTCAGAACTGAATAGAGAATGTTTTCTTAAATTAAAATTTAGTTTTAAATGAATTTGATTCGAGGTAGCAAACACAGTGCAAATCTATAGTTTGAATTTAAGTGATGTAGATTTTAATGATGTAGAATTTAAACAGATTTGATATAAAACTTTGAAGCGTGGGTGTAATAAGGCTATTTAAATAGACAAGTCACATTGCCTTTTGTTGCTTACTAAAAGTCAATGGGAGCTGTCACCTTACACACATACAGCACTTATTTAAAAGACATAAAAAAGGTCTCCGTCAGTCCCATGCCTGTTCTTTTTCTGTAGTCCTGGTCTAAAGGTCAAAACTGCTGTTTTTTTCTTCTTTTTTCTTTTGAATTGTCATTACAGTCAGAGGGGCAGGCGTTTACTCTTGGCACTTTCTACACCTCATTACTGTCCTTTTTTGTTCTGTTGGAACATAAATTAGGCTAATTATAGAAATGTAGACATTTTATGAGTTGGGATAATGAATTTGGCCTCAACAGGTGGCCTGTAACACAGGGAAGCAGCTTTTGTGAAAGAAAACTTTCCCAACTTGAGATCACCTCTTGTAGCATCTGTGTCTTCTCAGCCAGCGGTTATTAGATTTATACAGTATGTGAGTAAATCCTTTAGGTCATTAAAGATGAATTGTCAGTTGTAATGAAAATCTCTCTTTGAATTTGCTGGGTGCCACATATTGAGTGGTAGCCCATTACAGATTCGACGTATGTACTATTTTGAAATCAATACTGCAGCAAACTCCTCCCAGTTCAAACACAGTTAGGAGGAGTGTGTCTTGCTGAGATGGTCTGCAGAACCAATTTACAACTCCAATTTTGTTAGACCAAGGGAACATACAACATAACAAGATAAAACATTAAAAAAGGCTGGAGGCACTCTGTCTTGTTTATGAATCTACTCAGGTGAGGCATAAATGCAATTTGGGCTGCATTTCTGAATTTGCTTGTTTGTGCACGCTTGTGTATAAAGAAAGACTTTGATATGTCTAAAACTGACATTCTATCTGCAAAATCAATTAATGCTGCTTCTTGCGTGTGAAGCCATTGATCTGTTTTGCATGGTGCCAGACCATCATAGATATTGATGATGACACATATTCAGATTAGTACTCAGCAAAAATGTGTTTTCCAGCGATTTTTCATTTATTACATTTAGCCTACACAATCCTGAATATGTGGTAACTTGGCATAGATGCAGAGTCTGTATGGCATAGATGCAGGCCAGTAGACTGAGGTGTTCTGCTGTAATGCTAGTTCACGCCCTATGTGTTGCTAATGCATTGTATGGCTTGTGTTAATGGAGGCAGAGTGAAGGCCTGGCTGCACCTTCTGTTGTCACTTAATAAGATTGCTCTTGACCCCAGACAGCCCAACACACAACAACAGAGCTCAAATTAGCTTCTTTTCTTTTCTTTTCTTTTCTTTTCTTTTCTTTTCTTTTCTTTTCTTTTCTTTTCTTGTGCTTACTAGCCAGTTTTAATTGAAAATAGTTTCAAATTCTATGCTTAGAATGCATTTTTTTCTTAATGTGATTTCTTGAATATGTGGTCATCGAAACGTGTAAACTCTGAGTGAGGGTTTAAGCTTTTATTCTGAAATCGCAATGAACGGTTAGCATGTTTGGAACGATATTGATGTATTCTCCTAGGTTTGTGTAGGTTTATAAACAACTTACCTTACAAATCTGATGAAATGGCATACATTGCTTTCCCAGATGAATGTTATAATAAACTCAAACTCACATCATGCAGAGATGGAGTTTGAGATGCTCCACACATGTAAATGATAACAGTTTGTGTGGAGCAGCATTCTATTAAACCTGCATTGCATTTATTTAATTGAATCGTAGTTTTTGAATTCACTATAGCATTATGCTTCATTATGATTGTAAATGGGTTTAATATGTAATGCATATTAATATGTCACTCATCCGTGGAATGTGCCACTTCCGGTATTTTGCAGTTTACTTGACATGGGCAAAATTCAATTGAGGATTTTTTTTTTTTTTAAATCGAGTACTCAAATTGAATCGAGGAATTTTACAGTAAATTCATCTATCTGGTGCACTTTGAGAGTTCAAAATGAAGAGCTTCAGTACAGGTTCAGTGTGCAAAGCTGGTGAATTGACTTGTACTTAAAGTTTAAAGGGAACTCTGTGCTCTATTGTAAAACAATTTTACTGTAAAATAACTGAGTAAATAAATTAGTAATTAGTAAGTAAAATAAATGAAATAAAAAGTATTTCACAGGTATATTATTTCACCTTATTCTACAGTAGGGAAATTACAATACTTTTGTCATAATTTCTATACTGGCAAGCAGGGCCTAAAACAAACTTTTTGCCACATCTGCCAATGGCTGACATGATGACATGAGAAAATTTACCAGCCGTAAATATTTTTTCCTGGCCATGTTTTTGCCGTTTCTGCTACTACAACAACTAAACATATTTAATAATGGACCAAAGAACCAACCACTGCATTTTAATCACGATACAAACAAAGATGAAACAATTTCAATTTGATTGTATCATTTTAGCAAAAACAAAGAATGCAAAAACAGAATGTTCTGACTTGACTTTAGCTTTGTGAAATTATGCTAAAACCTGCATAAAACAAAAACAGCAGACAGGCTGACTTTCACTGTCTGACAGCAGATGGTGCTTATGGAACCGAGGGAGAAATGCCATCGAAACTTCTCTGAAGTCATTTCCCTTCAGAAAAAACATTCATATAAACCCCAACCCCAATATTTATATTTTTCTTCCAATAAACAGTGAGCTTGCTTTGCCTGCGCAATATTTTCTTTGTGCATGTCTGTTAATTTTATCTCTTCCTTGCAAGAGATAAACCTATGAGCTTTTCTTTTTCGGAAACTGCAGTTGAGCGTTTATTTTGGCGGAAAACTCCAGCTTCAGTGAAAACCGATTTACAAACGCATCTCATTACAAATCTAGTGAAATACTGTAAACATCTGCCTGTTAAAATGGTGAAAATGATGCTAATGTGAAAACAAAGTGTAACTGGTGGCCGCTGCGTTCCCGAGCGCGCTTAACTCACAGCACATTCAAAAACAGAGTTCACTGCATTGACTGTCAGTCAAAGGAGCCGCTGACTCTGAGACATGGCAAACACAAGCTGATCGCCGAAAAAAAGCTGAAACACAACTTTAAAGACATTGTATGTTAAAATGATGGGTATAAATATATTTTCGATTTATTATAACTGTTTAACTGTGGCGGGACAGATTAGACTGTGGATGACCGCCACATTCTTTTTAAAGGGATAGTTCACCCAAAAATGAAAATTTGATGTCTATCTGCTTACCCCCAGGGCAACCAAGATGTAGGTGACTTTGTTTCTTCAGAAGAACACAAACGAAGATTCTTAACGAAAACCGGTGCAGTCTGTCAGACAAATAATAGAAGTGGATAGGCACCAGACCTTTAAAAGTAAACAAAAACATGCACAGACAAATCCAAATGTGCACTGTGTAAACAATGAGTGTTGTATACATGTAACAGATCGCTTCCGGCATTTGTGTATACTACGCCAGAGCGCGTACACGTGTAACGTGCCTGATGCTAAACTCATGCTCATGACAGATGGACGTGACTGTGTATCAAAGGTAAAAAGTGATATAAATACTGTTCAGTTTCTCACAAAAAACGATCGTTTCGTGTCTTAGGACATCAGTGTATCGTCATGAGCCGCAGGGTGTAATTTGGATTCGTCTGTGCATGTTTTTTTTTTTACTTTTAAAGGTCTGGTGCCCATCCACTGCCATTATTTGGCTGACAGACTGCACCGGTTTTCATTAAAAATCTTCGTTTGTGTTCTGCTGAGGAAACAAAGTCACCTACATCTTGGATGCCCTGGGGGTAAGCAGATAGACATCAAATTTTCATTTTTGGGTGAACTATCACTTTAATGAATGTGAAACACTGTCATTTCATTGCACAGTAACGTTAAAAGAAGTCACTATGGCTCATAGGTTTTTTCAGCTGAGTTTCTTACCACTTTCCTCCCTCTATGGTTCAGCAGTGGCATGACATTATATACCAGTGGTATTCCTGGGGTTCAAATCTGGCCATTTCCTGACCCCCTTTCATCTACTTTCCTGTCTCGCCTCACTTTTCAGTTCATTGAAGTCGTAGAAAAGCACACAGCTTTCAGACGCATGCAGACATGCTCCTTTGGTGGCTTAATAAATCCACGTTTAACATGCAAAAGGCTATCTGGACTCTGAAAGACTTTCTGTGCGTTTTCTTCAGTTCCAGGAGCCCAGTGAATAAGAACATTTAGCATTATAATGATTATCGCTGTATTCGTTATATTCAGTGTTTCTCAACTCCAGTCCTCGGGACCCACTGCTCTGCACATTTTGTATGTCTTCCTCATTTAAGGCACCTGATTTTGATCATCAGCTCATTAGTAGAAAGATTCATGAACTGAACTGAGTGTGTCAGACTCAGAAACATACAAAATGTGCAGAGCAGTGGGTCCCGAGGACTGGAGTTGAGAAACACTGAGATGTCTTGGTTTCCACATGCACTTTTAATACCGTGACTGCAAGGCTCTTTTGTGCATGGTAATCGTCTGAATCTGGGAACAATGAATTGGCTTTCCTCCAACCTGACATTAAAGTCTTGTTCCTGCTAGTGTCCAGCTCTTTTTTTTATTATTCTTTCTTAAATTTAGCTCTCAGTCGCAACCCCCTTTTTTTCATTCGGCAGAATTTTATTGCTTGCACTCTCCGTAAGAGGATTTCGGAGCATAAAAGGGGAACGACACAGGGTTCACACACTTACTGGATTTGGTGTGGCTGCTCCACATGTGCCGGCGGAAGGGGGTCTTCTCGGAAACGAACATTTTCGTGTTTGGCTAATGGCGCTAATTAACAGTGAATCTGTGATTTTCCCGCCTGTTGGTTTTTGCTGAGTGTCATTAATAGCAGCATTAAGCGGAGTCTCTGGTGATGTAGATCCCGGGCTGTGAATGCTAGACAAAAGGCAATGCTTTATTGCTACGCACGGCCATAATGTCTGCATTAACAAACATTAGGCTAAGCTGCTACATTATCTCTGGGAAAATAAGCCTGAGATTCAGTCATGCTCCGGGACATGTGCCTATACAAAGTTGAGTCCAACCTGTTTGAAGGAGAACTACTGAAACGGCTGTGAATCTCCTTAGTGAATCAGTTGATCTGGTCTAGTTCGCTTTGTTCTAGAAGTTTAAAAACTTCAGTACCTGTTCATTGTAATTGCATCAAAAAGTGCAAATAAAATAATGAGAGAAATTCCATTTTAGGTGAACTATGCCAGTCAATAAGGCTGTTGACTTGTGATTGTTCTCTATGGCTGATATTGAACAATGCATGTAGCCATTTAAACTATTTATAGCCCTCTGTTATTTCACTTCAGGCTCTGACCATTAAAACCACTAATTCTAGTCCAGTAGACATAAAACCAAATACAATGGTGATATTCCTTCCTATTAGTAGAGCAGGTTTCTCTGTGTATTGCAAATAGTTTTGCATGCTAGTCTGTTGAGACAATAATTATATCGATCAGATGATGATTAAATGGATTTCCTTAGAGTAGTCATTAAGTCATGGGCTATATTAATAATTATTTGTTGGCAGATAATGTTTAAATATTGTTCAGACAGAAAAACCTGCATATTTGTGGATGGATAGATGGATGAAACCATCCTGTATTGATTTCATTTAATTTAATTTTATTTTTCAGTTTGTTTCTTACTTTGTACCAAAAATTTACATCCACTTAATTCATTCACGTCATTCTCCATTGTGTTCCCCTCCGCACATCTGCTCCAGCCTTCACCGAAGTGCGTCAAAGGTTCACGTGCACCCAGTTCCCCCTTTCTGCAGTACACATGCTCTTTACGCACTGTCATATTACCAAAGCTTCCAACGTTTTGTCCTTGTTTGAGCTTCTAATCAACCAGCACGACTGCCACTAATGCAAAGGGGAGTAAACACATTAATAAACATTATGCCCTAATCGCACATTCAAAAGGTGCTTATTGCTCTGAGGTGCTTGTTAATTAAAGGCACTTTTGCGCAAGTGTTTTAGCATGCAGCATTCTGGCACGGGGCGACCACCTCCCCACAATTTTCTCTGATCAATCGACAGGAGTCCCTCGTCTCACAGGTTTTATTTGTTTTGCTCTCTTATTAATTTATTGTCTGTGTATTGATGTACAGTGGGTGAGTAATGGATTTGCTGCACAGGAGAAGGGTGGGCTGAAGTCTCAATGGGCCCTTTGCCCATCAAGCACTGCCGAACGCTGCAGTACTCCAATAGCAAGTCAATTTGCACCCTTAAATTGGTTGATTATGCTGAATGGGGGTGGCTGAATGGAGGCTCATAACTCAAATAGATTTCATATTATGTAGAATGGCCAACGCTATGCTAATCTCATCTGCTCATTGATGGAGGGAAACAAAGCAAAGCAGCATGGGAGACTTTTGGTAGTGGGAATGAACTGAGGGGACAGAGCAGAAAGTGTAGTGCCAAGTGTTTAGACATTTAGCTTTCTTTGCAATTCTTTCTTACTCTATCTTTTTCATTTATCATTTTTTTCCTTATCTCCAGGGTTCAACAATAAAATGTATTTTTTCCCCCCGGCTGGTTCAGTTGGCTGAGTAGTTCAGATTAGTATGTTTCACAGACTCCACCACCAAAAAAATATAGATTTTATTTTTAGCAGTCTATTTTTACGTGCCATTCAGAAACATATTTATTTATCATAGTTTTTTTGACCAAAAGAAGAAAAAAAAAGGTTACAACTATGTACAAATAATCTTTAACCCTAATGCATATGTGACACCATATTTATTTATTTATCACTTATTATTTTATTTTACCTTATCGGTAACACTTTACAATAAGGTTCATTAGTTAATTAGTTAACTACATTTGTTCACAAGAGTTAAGAACTAAGAATAAACAATACTTCTGCAGCATTTATTAATCTTAATTAATGTTAATTTCAGCATTTACAAATGCATTATTAAAAGGTTATTTCACCCAAAAATGAAAATTTTGTCATTAATTACTCACCCTCATGTTGTTCCAAACCCGTAGGTCCTTTGTTCATCTTTGGAACACAAATTAAGATGTTTTTGCTGAAATCTAAAAGCTCTCTGACCCTCCATAGACAGCAAGTGCACAAAAAATAATCTCTGTAGCTTCATAAAATTATGATTTAACCACTGATGTCTCATTGGTACTACATACTGGTAACTTCCTGGGCCTTGAACATGGAAGGACCATCTCCTGTCTTTCTCTTTTATTAAAAATATCTTTGTTTGTGTTCCGAAAACAAATATACACTCTTAAAAATAAAGGTGCTTTAAAAGGTTCTTCACAGCGATGCCATAGAAGAACCATTTTTGGTTCCACAAAGAGCCATTCAGTCAAAGGTTCTTTAAAGAACCATCTCTTTCTTACCTTTTTATAATCCAAAGAACCTTCTTTCGCCATAAAGAACCTTTTGTGAAACAAAGGTTTTTCAAATGTTAAAGGTTCTGTATGGAACCATTTAGACAAAAAAAAAAAAAAAATATATATATATATATATATATATGGCATCGTGAAGCACCTATATTTTTAAGAGTGTAAGGTCTTACGGGTTTGAAACAATGTTAGGGTGAATAATTAATGACAGAATTTTCATTTTTGGGTGAACTAACGCTTTAAAATCACAAATTGTTTGTTAACATTAGTTAATGCACTGAACTAACATGAACAGACAAATAACAAGTGGTTTACCAAGACTAGTGCAATAGCTAGGTAAGTTTCTCTTAACTTTTTTGCCAAAATGCCAATACACACCAATAAGTACATATCACTGCAGTTTGCAACAGGAATGAACACTAGGTTAGGTGTGCAGATGGTACGTTATTTTAAAACATCACAGAACATTAGAGTTATAGCGCCACTCAACGGACATTTCAAGTCAGAACTGCGGTGATATGTACAAAACCAACATCACATAAAACGTACCCTATGTACATTCATCTGTTCCGGGGGAAAAAACTAACTCTTTTAGCTCCACTCAGTGTACATTTCACAAATATGTCACAAAACGTACATGGCGTATTTTGTATATCTTGCGAGAAAAAAAGTTCCCACAAAAAGTTCCCACAGGTACATCATAAAACACATGTAAATTATCAAAATTTTGAGATGTAGTGGCAACACAGTGGACCGATCTGTTCTGTCAGTTTGCCCAAACGTATCTCACACTGTCCTGGGGCTGTAGGTCCTTCCTTATTGTTGAGTCCTGACTTATCTTTTGCTCTCTTTCTCTCCTTATCTTTATTTCGCTCTCTTTCATGGACACACACACACACACACACACACACACACACACACACACACACACACACACACACACATCCGCACACTGGAAGTATGAGTCATAAACTCTGTTCTTAGACTGTAACTCAGCTCGGAGATAAAAACAGAGACCCCCCCTCCACCCCCCTTTACCAGTGAAGGCCACAGCTGTAAATTTGGGCCTTTCTGAGTCAGCAAGAAGCCAAAGCTGTGACACAAAATTAGAGTGTTCTCCTCTACCAAAGTGCTCTTCATCTCCAAAAAATCTTTAAAGTGCTCAAAGATTTTCCCTCCATTAGATGTCTGTAATAGGCCCAATCAAATAATAAATGAACAACATAAATTCCAGTCATGGCTTTCTTGAAAAGAATGAAGGAAAAAAGAAAGGACGGAACATTCAGAATGTCCAGATCAATCTAAAAGGCTTTTGTGCCAGGTTTGGTCTTGTTGAAAAAGGCCACAATTATTGTTGTCCCCACTGTGAACTAGTGGCAGAATGTTTTGTCTTTTCAGCTAGAATTATGTTCAGTTTTTCTTTACCTAAGTTGCATGAACTTCCCAAAGGCCGATATCCGAACATCCCAAACCAGCGTTATAACAGGAGTCTTGTTGACGTACATTTCAGTTGGACTGCCGTGCTCTTCATGACCTTTCACTCTCAGCTCTCTCTATTACATTGAATGAGACAGAGAAGTAATTGCTTTTGACAAGGTCTGAGCCATGGGGTGACCTTTAGTCTGCTGATGGTCAGTTCATCCATGTGAACCGCTTCTAGGGCCTCAAATAATCTCAAAAAAGTATGTCTAACTCAGGACGGCTCAGTGTCTCTACCTAGAATATTCCACCATGGGCAGCTCTGCAAGGGGCTAATGACTCAAAAACCAAAAACACTGAAATCTACTGTAGCATTAACTTGTGTCCTCATTTGATCTGGTAGTTGTATTCCAACTCTAAGGTTCAGAAAGCCTAGACACAAATAATATTTTTTTTCTTCATAAACCTTTATGTGCCCATTTCTGCATTGTATTGAGCTTTCAGTAATCATTCTACTCTTCATATTGTATGTTGTCTGAGATGTAAATCTCTTATATTTATTTATTTATTTATTTATTTATTTATTTATTTATTTATTTATTTATTTTTGGGTTCATTGGCTTGTAATGAGAGATAGATTTAATTTGAGTTGCAATTTGAGTAAATCTAAAAAAAAAAAAAAAAAAAATGTATGGATTGGTATTGACTTGGTGGTGCTTCCCTGCCTTTGGCTCTAGACAGGACAGATGGTTTGGAGAATTAATGGATTGGAGTATTATTAAAATGTACATAATATTACACATTTGTGACTCTGGACAACAAAACCAGTCATAAGGGTCAGTTTTTTTAAAGTTATATTCATACATCATCTCAAAACTGAATAAATAAGCTTGTTAGAATAGGGCAATATTCAGCCGAGATACAACTATTTGAAAATCTGGAATCTGAGGGTGCAAAAAAATCAAAATATTGAGAAAATCGCCTTGAAAGTTGTCCAAATAAAATTCTTAGCAATACATATTACTAATCAAAAAATGAGTTTTGAGATATAGTTATGGTAGGACATGATCTTTACTTAATATCTTAATGATTTTTGAAAAAGTCGTTCATTTTGACCCATACAATGTATGTATGGCTATTGCTACAAATATACCCGTTCTGCTTAAGACTGGTTTTGTGGTCCAGGGTCACATTTATAGTTTTATCACGGATGGCTTGATGGTGCATATTGCATGTTCAGATCAAACGTATTATTATTGTTTTTATTTTTTTTTCATGGTAACACTTTACAATAATCAATTATTTATTTATATATTTATTTATTACTTTGCATGTTTTCTTGTTTGCATGTATTCTTTGTTTTGCTTCATTTATTTTATTTTATTTTGTTATTTTTTTAATTATGCCAAATTAACATTTAATTTAGTACAGAGCAACAAGGGTGGAGGAAATCTCAGACCCCAGGCCCCAGAGGTTGAGTCTTTAGACCAATGTATAGTAGATGTCACAGTTAAGTCACTTGCACTAAATGATGTGCCTTTTGATGCCAGAATCGGAATGCAAACAATTTTTATAGAATAATGTCGTCAAAGATAGCATTTAAAGTTAAACACAGATGTTTAAACGGACAGACTATGGATGAAAACGGCTATGAATACTCTACTTTTAAAGCATAAATATGATTTAAATAATATGTCTACATAATATTCACATATGCTGTTTGTAAGGGATGCATTGTATTAGCCCTACAGTTACGGCATGACATAATATTATTTTAAACCTATTACTATAAACATTTTACATAGCATTTATTTATTTTATCTCACAATTCTGACTTTTTTCTCGCAAATGCAAGTTTATATCTCCTAGTTCGGATTTTATAATTCAATATAACTCAACAATAGTGATAATTTTCAGAGGAAAAATCTAGAGTTGAGGGGAAAAGAGAGAATAACAAGTTGTTGTTCTTATCAGAATTGTGAGATTTAATCTCAGAATGTTGAGAATAAAGTCAGAATTTTGAAATATAAACTCAAATGTACCTTTTTTTATTCTTTTATTCTATTGATTTATAGACTGCTACTTGAAAACCATCATTTTCTCCAACCAGATAAGCTCCGACCATAAAAAAAAAAAAAAGACTGTTTGCAAACACTGAATTGGTCTATAGGATAATCTAGCATACTAACAGATAACTGTAGATAGATATTGATGTGTTCTGGTTTGAGGAACTGAGCATTGGTAAAGTGAGGCTGTGTATGTGTGTGGCCACCTGCATGTGTGTTCTTTCTTTCTCTGGAGGCAGGTGAAAAAGTGTCTCCCATCGCTTTCTCTAAATGACACCATTCGTCTGGGCTCAGACTGCTGATTCAAGACCTCTAGTCCCAGCACTCCGTTTCAAACCCTCTCGTCAGCACCTGACCTGCCGCCTTGAACCTCTCACCCCCGTGATGATTGCAAGATATTGCACCTCATTTCATACAGCAAACTTTAAAATCCGCTCTGCCTTTATGGATTGCACTACGCTTACGCTTTCTTACTGTACATCCCTCTGAACTGCATGTCTTTAGATTGTGAGGATGTTGCTTCTGATCTCAAGCCTGTTAGACAGAATGAGAAAGACATGACTGATTCATCTGGCTCAAAGTTTAACATGGCAGATCATCAAATCAGAAAGCCCAACACTGCACTATCCTCATAACAAAGCATTGCCTGTAGGGCCAACACGTGTATCACCCGAACTAGAACACATTGTGCCATGTTTGAGTCTATTCCACAATTTTTCCCTTGAAATTATAAGTGACAATGTTTCAGCCTGTGAGTCATACCTCACTCTGATATCTAATGAAGCATTTAAATATGTTCACATTGTCAGAGCCATGGCATACGATGGTACACAGAGGCTCTTCCTGGGACACAAGT
>NC_133366.1:16733822-16774747 GCF_049309525.1 Garra rufa
CAATGTTGAAAACAGTTTTTAAATATGTTAAAATAGAAAACAGAAGAAATGTGCATTTATGGTGAGTCAGTTTTCTCTGACAACCACCACCTTTCTTTCCTCACAGCAATCACAAACTGCCTTTTTCATGCTACCTCTGCGGTAGCCTTTGAGTGCTGGGACACAAATACTAAATGCTAACTAAAGCTGAGGCCCTCTCCAGAGGCGAGAGAAACTGAAAGAGAGTTTTCACAGTCTGAAGAGCATCTCCTGTGTCCACACAAACACACACACACACAGATCAACTTCCTGTGCTTAATGCGGATGCTACTGTTGTCCATACAGAGCTACAGCGCTGTCATACTAGGACATACCTGCACACTGTGCCCCTCAGCTAGAACTTGTTCTTTTTATTCCCCCTCATTTACTCCTCCTCTTGCTCTATCTTCCACGGGCGGCTGCTATTAAATACAATGCGTCCTAGCCCATCATGCCGCATTTAATTGAGTTAGCTTTCATTGCCACTTTTCGGCTTTAGAGGCTGTTAACATTTATTTTCCTGTCTAATGTATTAGCCCCGGGTGCCTTAATGAAGTGTCCCTTGAGGGAGACTCTTGCTCACTTGCTCTCTTTCTTTCTCTCTCTCTCTCTCTCTCTCTCTCTTGTACTACCTCAATTTCCCTTTCTACTTTTCTTTTTTTCTCCGGATGCTGAAGGCAAACTGTTCAGGCCACTTGTTTTTAGAAAGTTCTGCAGAGTATTTGAAGGCTGTTTTTTTGTTACAGTGTGGTCCAGAAAAAACAAAGAAACAAACAAAAAACTTTAATGTGTTTGAAAATTAACACGGAATTCAGAATTTTTCTAAGTCGTTGTTTGATTTTGACCTTCAGTGGAAGCAACACCTGACTGTTTCTATAAAGTAGTTCACAGAATCTTAAATCTTTTTTTTTTTCTATTAAAATCCTAAAACTTAGTGAATAAAGTTAGTGTTGTTTCAGACAAGACTGTTCAAAAGTCAGGGTCAGTCAAATTATTGTTTGAAAATACTGTAAAAAGTAATGTGAAATATTATTACAATGTTATATAACTATTTCTATTTGAGTACATTTTAGAAAGCAATTTATTCCTGTAATGGCAAAGTTGAATTTCATTACTCCTGTCAGTCTCATGATCATTCAGAAGCCATTCTGATATACAGATGTTTTTATTATGAAAACAGTATTAAAACAGTTGTGCTGCTTAGTATTGCAAAATATATTTATTGTCATGGTTTAATGAATAAAAAATACAACTTTTTTATTTAAATCAATTTAATGCATCCTTCTTGACTAAAATGTATTAATAAATGCTAAAATTATAATCTTAATATAAAAAGTGCTTATTATTATATTATTAAAGTGCTTAAAACTGAAGTGTATATATATATATATATATATATATATGTTATTTTTTCCCACATTGTTTTATTGTTACCAGATTTTGTGTTTTAGCATGTCTAATTAATTAAATGCATAAAAACAACTATATATATATATATATATATATATATATATATATACAACTATATAAATAGTATTTTAGCGGATTTGATTTAAATGCTCTTACCTACTTTTAATTAATTCATCCAAACTTTGACATATTCCACGGCATTCCGCATTATACAGTAAATTAAATTTTTATGATTTGACTCCACGATTCCATCCACGTTTCCTGCACTGCAGAAATCATAGGGCCCTAAAAATGAGACAGTGATGACGTGTGTGTGTGTGTGTGTGTGTGTGTGTGTGTGTGTGTGTGTGTGTGTGTCTGTGTGTGTGTGTGTGTGTGTGTGTGTGTGTGTGTGTGTGTGTGTGTGTGTGTGTGTGTGTGTGTGTGTGTGTGTGTGTGTGTGTGTGTGTGCATGGCAGTGAGTCTTGTCTTAAGATCAGGAAGGCCTCCAGAGCTTGCTGAGCATCTGTTCCTGTTCTGTCTTCACGCAGCGCTCTGTGACCCATGTGATACAGTCTGCTGGAATTGTCTTTTAATGATGTAGAGCCCGAGTCTTTTACCTACACACACACACTCTCACACTTTCACACACACACTGCAAAGCACTACACCGCCGCAGGAGTCCCCCACCCACCTGCTTACCTCACTGTTCTTCTCACCCTCAATACGGAAACTTGTCTGAGTATTTGTGTGTGTTTTTCGCGTATTCATCCAATAACAAACATCGCTTGCAGAAGTTTCCCCGTTCCGCTAAGAGTTCCGCACTTGAAATGTAGGCTGCGATCACGCCTGCGGCACAGCTTGATCCTTCCCATTAATCTCAAAATTCCCCTAAAATCACAGAGCGACGGTGCGAAGCCAGGCGCATTACTCCACTTCAGGAGCCACGCAGATGAGGAGCCAAACATGCCGCGACGCCCAAGTTTGTCACAAAGCAGGCGGCGGCTTCCATTGAAACGATGATTAAAGCGAGAGCGGTCGGGGCTTGTGTTCATCTCACAGGCCAAAAATACATCCTGGAGCAAAGGAAGTGTACGTGGGGCTGAGAAAAGAGAGAGAGAAAACGCTTTCTGCTTTTGTCTCTCGCTTCTGATCCTTGGGTTCTGCGCTCACACGCGGCAGCTCTAGCGTTCTAGTGACACCGTGCAAAGATAGCGACAGGCAACGCATGAGTTTCTGCTAATATAAAGCACAATATACACTGCACTCTTGCTTTATTTCTTCACTTAAGACCCATTGAATCCAACCTGAAGTGTGCGTGTGTTTTGCACTGATACTTTCATACTTTATTTTAATTATGTGTCAGTTTTTCAGAATATCCTCAGTATTAACAACATCATGAATGTAATATTAAAAGCAAGATTTTTATATTTTACAGCTTATTTTGTGATATTTAAATGCATAGTTTTTATTGTGGAGAAACATAATGCAGTGAAATACAATGATGATTGAAATATATAAATAAACGTTCCTCAAAGCCTGACGTATCATATTTGATGTATTTTAACATGATGTTTCCAAAAGAAATTAGCTGTATTGGGTTAATTATGTGGTTGGTTTGAACTGTAAGTCTTTTTCTCTATTTTTTTGTATGGTGTACTTAATTCTTGGTTGCCTATTAAAAAAGCACTTGTTCAAAAAGATGCAAATGAATGCACATTTTCAATTGTATCGTGAGCATGTGATCCTCTGAGAATTAATGAAACATCAATCAGCAAAGGGCCAAAAATATCCTTATGTCTGCCTTTTTCTTTTGCTCTCATTGAAGTTTTTTTTTTAAAAGCGTGCTCGTAAGTTCCCATCAGGTTTGGCCATTAGACTTTGTCCTTGTAAGTTTTATGCCTCTGTTTAAGCATCCTTGCAGCTTTAATTGCATGCATTAGCATCCTTCCTCCAGGAGCTGGTGAGTGATTTCTGCCTTTCTCTAAAGCAGCCACACTCATTTAGACTCTTCACTTAAAACAATCACCCTCTCCATTGTAGAGGACAACATCATTTTTGCCTTTATTACTTCAGTGGGAGGGTAGAAAGTACAATAGATGATATGGACTCATAAACTCATATTACCTGTATAGAAGCTCAATATGTTGCAATGTGAGTGCTGCTAACCTCATGTTCCAATAAGTTGAGCTGTGACAAGGTTGAATTGAAATACAATGCAAGCTACAGTCTTCAAACTTTTATTTATAGAAAGTTTTGTAGCAAATCTTTGCAGCAAAATTTCTGCAAAGATTCATTGTCACTAGTGTGGTGATGTATGAAGTCTGTTGGTCAACAATAAATTCTAACAACTCAAACCCATCATGAAATGTTGATCCTATTACACCTTTGAGTTTAAAGATGACGTTGTATCAAATTTTCATATAATGAGCACAGTATACAAATATGCAATACCAAGAACACTATGTTCACAGGAAAGTGACATTCTTTTCTTGACAGTTTGATATATTTGACAGTGAATTGCTTACTTCATTCCGCCCACTGCTCATAGTCACAGAACGGATGACTCCAAACTGTTGACATTTAACTCAGCTGGTAGAGCTCTTCGCTAGCAATGCCAAGGTCATGGGTTCATTCCCAGAAAACACACAGGCGGATAATGTATATTCGTTGAAAGCACTCTAAGTTGTTTTGCATAAAAGTGCCTGTGAAATGCATAAATGTAAATTAATAACAAAAAAAAAAAAAAAATCAGCTGTGACGCCAGTTTGTTAGGTCACCCTACAAAGGTGACATTAAATAATTTCACAATCTAAAAAGGCTTTGAACCTTCCCAGCGCAACTTCAAATAAGAGCTCTCCTCAGATTCCCCCAGCTAAACTGCCCTCTTTCACATTAGGGAAATATTAGATGTCATAACAGATGCCATGTCCAATTTGTTAGCCCCCGTGTTCATGACGCAAGCTCATTTGATCTGTCTCCTACTCTAATATGGCCTTTCGTCCTTATTTTCTGGCTCTAAGTGAGTTTGAGTTTCTTTTGGAAGCCAGGGTCATGAAACAAGACAACAGACAAAAGCATCTTCAAATGCCTCCTGACAAGCTTAGTTTTCAAGATCCTGCATTCACTTGCAGCGCTCCGGATAAGCTTTGTTCATAAACAGCTGTTGCGTATCGTCTCTGGCACGCAGAAGCGGTTGAAATCTCTGTTAGCATTCTGCACACTTGACTTTATTTAACAGTAAGCTTATATCAAGAGCAACTTTCCAAAGCTTTCATCATTCGCCAAGCGCTAGTCATTGGAATCTCGGTGATGACCCTCCTCAGTTGGAGCCCGAGGCAGTGGAGCAATCTTCCCTTCCTGAGTGCCAAAGGTCTTTGGGTAATGTGTTTTCAGATATCCCAAGCACACTAATGATAGATGACGGTTAATTCCATTAATAGGTCTGACAGAGAAAATTAGGCCTGCGGAGACTGACTGCATGAAGGATGTAAGCTTAAATCCTAAGAGAGAGAGTTTCGGCTGAGATTGACTTTGCGGATTTTCTGATTGAATTATGGAACCGTTCATAATGAGAAGCATCATTTCATTCAGCTCACCAAAAAAGAAAGAACGTTGCCGTTGCAGTGCTGTTGATCAGAATAGAAAATTTCCAAACCCCGCTGCGGTGGCAGCGTCGCGCTTTCTGTCACCACTTCTGATATCTCCCATTGGTAAGCTGGTTGTTCCAGGGATGTTTCTGTCTCCCAAACCCCATTAAGAATGAGTTGAGGTTTGATGGACATGCAATGTTGACTCATGCCGATTCATGTGGGACTCGCCGTCACGCGCCTGTATATCGTTGTATCTGTTTGTTTATCACTTGCACTATTATGAGCTGAACAAAACCAAGACAATGAAATTATACAATGACAACAAAACAAAAGAAAGCGGGGAATGGCAATAGTGTCAGATTTCGCGTGAAGTTTGTTGTGCACTGGGGAGCTGCTCTAGTTTTGGGACGCAGTTAAGGTTCGAGCCGTTGGGTGGCTCAGTAAAAAATTGAACAAATCAGTTCCTTCCTAATGTAGTTGTAAGCATTAAAGGGATAGTTCACCCAAAAAAGTAAATTCTGTCAATAATTACTCACACTTATGTCATTCCAAACCCACAAGAACAAATTAAAAAGATGAAATCCGAGAGCTTTGTGACCCTGCATAGACAGCAATGCGACTGAAATGTTCCCAGGCCCAAAAAAGTATTAAGGACGTCGTTGAAATAGTCCATGTGGCATCAGTGGTTCAACCTTAATCTTATAAAGCTACGAGAATCCTTTTTTGTGTCTAAACAAAACAAAAAATAACGACTTTATTCAACAATTTCATTTCTTCTGTCCTTACTAACTTTCTGGGCCTTGAACATTGAACATTCGAATTTCATCAAAAATATCTTAATTTGTGTTCTGAAGATTGGAATCTTACGGGTTTGGAATGACATGAAGGTAAGTAATTAATGATAGAATTGTAATTTTTTACTAAACTATCACTTTACCAAAACCTTTCTTGTTTAGCAAAGACCTCTAACTGGAATCTCTCATGAATAGCCTCACAGCAGGTCAGTAAACCTTGATCTCTAGCAGAGCCCAGACCGCTATTTAACTCACTAATCTTTTCAGCGACCCATTGTCCACCTTGATGTTAGTGGCACGGAAATTACAGCACCTTTAAGCAACTTGATGAAGAGGTTGCTGGCAGTACAGTTGTTTGTGTATATTATATGAGTAAGATGGGAGACAGTGTTTAGCCCAGTGGGGCACTTGTGTTAATGACTAGGGGGCCTAAGTGTTCTGGGCCTTGCCAGACCATCTGCTGCTTCTCTGTTAGGACGTCAGAGATTTGATAGCAGGTGCGAAAGGAGCCGATGACTTCAGCTAGTTTATGGATAAGTTCTGGTATGAACATGTTTGGGCGTACTTTTTTTAAATTCAGTTATGCATAAATATGTACTTATTCACTATTCACTCAACTAGTTAGCTTCTTATTAACTTAATATTTATTTACATATGTGACCTTGGACCACAAAACCAGCACGGGTATATTTCTAGCAATAGCCAAAAATACATTGTATGGGTCAAAACTGAATTTTCTTGTCAAAAATCATAAGGATGTTAGGTAAAGATCATGTTCAATGAAGCTATTTTGTAAATTTCCTACCATAAATATATCAAAACTTAATTTTTGATTAGTAATATACATTGCTAAGAACTAAATTTGGACAACTTTAAAAGCGTTTTTTTAAGTATTGTGATTCCTTCTAAGGTTCTTTAAGGTCTCAAATCTTCACAGTAACTTCTGACTGCGCAATAAGTTTTGCTGCTGAAATGCAAAATTGCTGTTCATGATCTGTCCATCAGTGATGAAATGTCTAACCTTCAAGGCCTATTTGAATAGCGCTCTCTCTTAATTGACTTTATTTTTACCTGCGCTACATTAGCTTTATATAAGCTAACGATCATTAGCACCCCGGGGTTAATTACCGGGCATGAAAAGTTGGCCTCTCTTATACCTGCTGTGCCTTTCTCATCTCAAACAGAATTGCTCTGCTGTGGAAAGAGAGAGAGAGTTAAAACACTTCGCTGACTGGAGAGGGAAGGTTCCATGTTGATCTGCATCAGCAAATTCAGTTACGAATTCACACGACCTGCTCACCGCTCCCTGCAATTTGTTAACTCCCTTTTGACTTTGTGAAGTGTCTGTGTGAAGTGAACTACTCATGTGTGGAGCTTTTTGCGAGCGTGTAGGCATGCTAGTACATGGTGCAATGGTGCATTAACCTTCTTGCTGTTGGACTGTAAGTGGGAAAAAAAAAAAAAAAAAAATATATATATATATATATATATATATTAAAAAAGAAAGAATGGTGATACACAAGAAGTGGAGATATAGAGATATAAGTTCAAATGGAGAGGGACCGTCTCCTATCTCCCCTCACCTTCACAGTCAGACATAAAAAGCACAGTCCAATGCTCCAGCGAAGCAGACAATAAATTAAAGCCGGGAAAAGTTAGAAGGCGAGAAAAAGAAGCAGACCGATTCGCTATTCTCCTCTGTTTTCGTCTAACCTTTGAAAATCACCATTTATTTGCCAAGGCCAGAGGAGCCTGTCATTGTGTGAAATAAGAAACATAGGATTTAAATCCATTCTCCATTGTGGTAGGAGCAGAATAAACATAGAGAACCGTGCAGGGACAAAAACATTTCTCCAGCAGATAGATTCACCCTGCCAATGACTTTACGAACAAAAGTTTTTAGTCTAGGAAAGTTACGACTTACGACTATAAAGAATGAAGATTTAAAAAAAAATGTGTGGAATCTGGGCCAAAAATGAGGATAAAATTGTTGACGTCAAGCATTCCACAATCTGCATCACCAACAGTGATGTTTTTACACCACTTCAGCTAAGAGGTTTTATCTGTGGTCCTGAGTGCTCAGGATTTCGGAAAGATTGGTTTAAAGTGCCGGACTCAGATTCATGCTCCACAAACTGAAGTTGCAGTACTGATATTCAGGCCAGCATTTATATCTGCTGTGCTTCTTCTGGACAGTGGATGAATATGTGTGGCTACCTGCGCATTGTCGAAGAGGATCAGAAAATCAATTCAGCTGTTGCCTGTTTTTGAGAGTTACTTAAGGTCTTGTATGACTGAACTGGTGAACGCGGAGAATTTGTTCCACCCTTTGCTTGTCTACAGGTGTTGGAATGAAGATAAGACCTCTTCCAGGGGTCCCACTTCCTCACGGCGCCATGATCTGACCCATGGGCGGCTCTCCTTGGCCTATTAGAGACACTTTTAGATATGTGTTTGTATCTCAGCTTTTGGTCGCTCCCCTCAGTTCATTCTCTATTTCTGACCTGCAGTTTTCTGGAACAAATGTATTCCTGGAAGAGGAATAGGGAATTGCTTTCTTGGTTAAAGCTAGAGTTGTAAACTCAAGGGTGAGTTATTGTACCAAAAAAAAATAAAAAAAATAAAAATAACACTATTTACTGAATAAACAGCAGAGAACACTCAGTAAACAGTGTAGTCTGATTCCTCAACAAATGACTCTTATGACCTGGTCCCCTTCAATGAATAAAAACACTCATGAATCAGTCAGAGTGCTTACTGACTCGCTTGATGATAACCTTTGTTTTATGATTGAAAAGAATAGGTATTGTGTACTTAGGGCTTGGTAGACTTAAATCAGTGTGTGTACATACATATATCACTGGACTAAATTGCATATATGTGACCCTGGACCACAAAACCAGTCATAAGGTTAAATTTTACAAAACTGAGATATATACATAATATGAAAGCTCAATAGATAAGCTTTCTATTGATATATGGTTTGTTAGAATAGGACAATATTTGGCTGAGATACATATATTTGAAAATCAGGAATCTGAGGGTGCAAAAAAGTCAAAATACTGAGAAAATCACCTTTAAAATTGTCCAAATTAGGTTCTTAACAATGCATATTACTAATCAAAAATTACATTTTGATATATTTATAGTAGGAATTTTACAAAAAATCTTCATGGAACATGATCTTTACTTAATTTCCTAATGATTTTTGGCATAAAAGAAAAATCCAAAATTTTGACCCATGCAATGTATTTTTGGCTATTGCTACAAACATACCCCAGCGACTTAAGACTGGTTTTGTGGTCCAGGGTCACATATATCAAGAGCAGTTAGTTTACATCTATTGCAATTCATAAATACTATTTATTTCACAATACTATTTTTTTTTTTTTTTTTAATTCAAGTGAATTCCGCTTTGGTGAACTTAATAGACTTATTATATCTGTTCTGTTGAATTATGAAATGATCTCATCATTTGCACATTGATTGCTGAGGGCAGTAAGTGCAATAAGAATTAAAAATAAGAAATACTTCTTCCTTCAAAGTACTAAAAGAATCATTAATGACATTAACGAAGTGGAACCAGAATTGTTAAATTCCCTACGATTTGAAACCCTATTTGAAACTGAAACTGTATTATTTTTTAATCCATTTTTTTGCTTTATATTTTTCTTCTGGCATTTTCCCCCTCCTGCACTCTGTTACTCATTTGTTAGCTTCATTAGTGTTACACACGTCCCAAGGCTGAGCCAATGTATCTGCCCCATTTTTTGCAAACCCATGAGAAAATCATGCACTTTGAATATACATATATGCAAGCACATGCTAACAATAACTAATGCTTGTTTTCTATATTAAGCTCTACCTCTTTTCCTGTCCATTTAATCATAGCATACATCGGCTTATATGCGATCTAATGGGAACCAGTCATTTTCTCTTAGCAACAGAGAACAAATTGTATCACGTGCATGGAAACGTTCACCTCAGCTCCCTCCACACAGATGGCAGAAGGGCAACTGATGCATCAGTATGTGTTTGACAGAACAGAATCCCAGCTGATTCTGAGGTCAAGTTGAGGCCATGCTAATCATCATTTCAAACTCCAGAGGGAGGAAACAAAAAAGGATCAAATTTTCCGAAATGACAGGGACAGAGAAATGACAGCTATTTGATAGAGGCTAATGGTTTGCTGGCGGCCCATCATTAAAGACATCAACATGTAATTAATAGATTCCTCAGAAACAACATGAATGGCGTTCAGAGAGGCCTGTGGTGAGAGTTTGGAAATGCTTGTACACCCTGAGGCCAAAACACCCTACCCATCCTGCTCCACACCCCCTCTACATCGTTCTGTATTTTGTCCGTCTTTCTCTGTGTAACTCTCTCTAACTCATATCAGAAACCCTCAGGCTGTATGGTCAGATACTGTCTAGATCAGTAAAAATTAGCTTTTTGCTTTGGGTCATTGAACTCTGTTTGCTAGTTTGTAAGACAGCTTTTGCTTTTGCTCATTTTAATTGCATTTGTTTGAATTAAACAGTGAATCTTAAGTTTCTGATTTTGTGCATATGAAATTACAATAAGCAGTAAGTGTTTTTAATGCATGCATAAAGTAAGGGTATTTAAGAAACTTCAGAACAAAATCATTTTATGCTACTCTATTCAGCAGTGTATACTTCACTGATGCAGTAAAATGTAATTTATTCCTGTGATATCTTCTAATTTTGTACATATTTTTACTGTCACTTTTGATCAATTCAGTGTGTCCTTCCTGAAAGGAGAAGTTCACTTCTAGAATGAAATTTTCCTAAGAATTTACTCACCTCCATTTCATCCAAGATGTTCTTTTTTTTTCCCCAGTTGAAAATAAATTTTTGAGGAAAACATTCCATCTTGAATGACTTGGGGTGAGTAAATTATCAGGAAATTGAACTGAAAGTGAACGCCTCCATGGAGAAAAGTAGTGTAGTTTGTGCATATGTAAACAATACCTGAATTACATGTTTTATTTGACAATTTTTTTTTTAAAACAACACATTGAGTTAGGTACTACCTCCCACAATACAGTGCACTTGATTCAACCTTTTTCTTAGCTCATTATTATAAACTGCCAGGAGACATTTTTACTTGGATTAGAAATGCCTGCAACATAACCATATTTATATCTGCTAAATGAATAAATGTAAATGAGATGATAACTGGACTCCACTCACTGAATTAAACATGCAACATTGTGACAATGTCGCATACCAGTATTTGAAATATTTATAGTTGCAAATTACATATGCAGCAAGTAGCATGATATTTTTCCTTTCTGAAGATAGCAATTTAGTATCTGTAACCTGCAGTACATGCCTACACACTTAATCCAATACAACACTTTATTCATCACTGTTTGAACCAACAACCTTTCAGTTAACAACTCAGATTTTTAGCAATTAGACTAATAGAACATAATGACATAATTGTTCTCATTTGTGGTATTAGATTTATTTATTTTTTGCTTGTCGTAGAATGTTGTTGCTTTGCTTTTTTCAATTGGATAACATGCAGCTATTGTCACTGTATCTGCCAGTGTTAAGCTCATGTAATCACCTGCTCTCTCTGCCACCAATACATCATATCCCTATTTTCTCTGTGTTATCCTCCCTTCCTCCCTGCCTTTTCTCAAGCACAGAGCCTCATCAATCCACAAGATCAAAGCGGGACTCGCATGATGCGGCTACGCCAGATATCAAAGTTGCCTCACTGTTAGCATGTGCGCGCTTGAAGGCAGGGCCGATAACAGTATCCGTCTCATCACAGAGGCCATTTTATTAGCACCCCACTCATTTACGAAAAAACACATTTCATCTGAGACACGCTGAGCTGGGAAATCATCCAGGAGATAGCTCTTAGAAATCAGGAAACAACAGTCTCTTTACTTTTTGATGAGGATGCTGCAAAGCGAGCCTGTGGGGATTTTTATAATCACTCCGTTCCAATGCCACTCCGGGGATTTTACTTATCCCAGACTTCCCATGCTTCCCACTTGGTTTTCATAGAAACTCCCCTTTGAGTTTGTTCTCTGACAAAATCTGCAATTAAAGAAACCCTATTGTAATTGTTAAAATGGCCAAGGATCAGCAATCTCCATGTGAAACTGATCGTACAGAACAAAAGTTGTAGCGACTTGAAACTTGGAGGGATGGTAGTACTTACAACCACCGACAATGTCACCAAGTCTCGCCCCAATCGGCCTGATGGGGGCCCTACAGAGATCAAAAGTACAAAATTGTTCATAACTCCTAAACCGTCAGTTGCAGGCTCAAGAGCCTTATGCCCTTGGAATCCTTGGCTGACGCCGGACAAAACACATCAGATTCGATCGTGAATTTTTTGGGGGATTTTGGATTTTATGTAAAACATACTTTTGTGAACTAGTCCTAGGTTTTTTTGCCTGATCAGAACCAAACCACTGCAGAAAGATTCTCTGGAGAGTGAATATCAATAATTATCAAATAAAAATGAACTTTCGACTCACTGTCACAAAGGGATGCCAAAACGTTCGAAATGTTTTCAAGTTTTAGTTTTAACTCCTGAACGGAGATATCTTCACCAAACTCAGAACACTTATGTATGAGCTCAAAGGGCAAAAATCGTGGAGTTGGCCACTTGGTGGTGTTTTAAGGCAGGTGAAAAAATGTCTTGGTCCAAAGTGCGACAAAATTTGAGCACCTATTAGACAAGGTTAACGAAGGCCAATCGTAACAAAACTCAGTGGGCCTGTTTGACTCATGGTAAAAAACTTGCGAACTAGTCCTGGGTTTTTCACTCCACTGCAGTACAATTAACTGGACTCTTTAGGTCAATGATTATCTAAAAAAAACTATATCGTTTTTTAAAAGGGGCTGTCCAAATTTACCCAAAATCCTATAAAGCCTAAAGGGAAACTCAAAACTTCACAAATCTTGGAGAGCAAATGCAACAGGTGATTCTAAAGAATAATGTAAAATTTTAGGAAAAACAGACCACAGCTGGCATGATAACAGTAATAACGGTAAAAAAAAAACATAATATTGGGTAACATAATGGTAACTTACTTGGATTTGCCAAAAATGCTTTTTAAACCATTGATTTAAGTGGTTACAGGCTTGCTAAATACTGTCTTTTTTTGCTTAAATGCCTTAAAATGCTTAAACCCTGGTAATCGCTGCTTTTACTCTGCACTGCTCAAATTCTCTGCAGTTACAGCCATAAATTCTTTTATTGCAAATTCCTGGTCATTGTTTTGTTCATGGATGGATCATCTGGATAGAATCCATGCAAGCACTCCATGTTGCTTTATCACTGCCACAGTTTTCATCACCTAGGATATCGGGAGCCGTTTAAATTGACTACATTGTTAATCTGCAGCTTAGCCACATGTGGCAGGCTTTTTTTTCAGTCTGTCCCTCTCATTCAGTGGATTAACCTGCAAGCATTGCAAGGTACGGCCGCCAGTTGTCATTATCACCTCCATCCGTCACAATCTTTCTCACACACACACACACACACACACACACACTCGTACCCACAAACACACACAGCATGGCATCGTCATTACAGTTCTTAACCTCAAACGCCTGTGTTTGTCTTAGTTACCCTAATCATATTTCCCCTCTTAACCTTCGCCTTATTGAAATAAATTAGCATAATGTTGTGGTGACAGTGTTCCTTGAATAGAAATGTCTGTCCTCTGCCTGATGTAACCCTGTTCTGCTTCTGAACATGTAATAAATATGAAACACGACACCAGACATATGACTCAGGTCACCGTTTTCAACAGGTATTCATACATACTGTATGTTCCAGTTTCAGCTCGAACCCTAAAGACTGGGTTTACCCAAGCGATTAACGCATGGAAAATGGTTTTGCGAATACAAAATGACATCGCTGCTGGCTGCTTGGAGTTGTTTTCAGAGTCAATCATTAATCATATTATAGGCTATCAGCAGGTGACCAGCCGTAGTGTGTACCTCACAGTGGATACTGTGAGAAAGCATTATCATGAGCCCAGCGGGAGTTCGACCAACATGTGTGGAAGCGAGAGAGTGCCACTTCTACTGAAATGATTGGAGAAGGATTGGAGCTCTTGCTTTAGAACTGAAAAGCAGACAGTTTTGTCATTAATTACTTTCTTTCTTCTTGGGAACACAAAAGAGAAGTTTTAAAGAATTGAACTGGTTGCTCTTTTCCATTCAGGGGCATTGAATAGGAAATGAGACTTTACAAAGGATACAAAAGAATAATAAAAGTAGCATAAATGTGGCCCATAGAACTTGTGCACTATATTCCAAGACTTATTACATTTGTGTGAGGTACAGACCACATTTTAATTTATTCATTTATTCTCTTTACCTACTGTGAACTGTTAACCACTCTAACCAGATCAGTTTGATGGATTTGTGAATAAATCATTCATATCAGATTTCTCAACTGGACTGACTGATTTATTGAAAAGCACCAACTCGGAATTGAATGCCTTAACCAAATGGAAACTTTTGTGTACTTTTATGGTCCATTTGAGAGTGAAATAATTTTAGTTTTTTTAGTTTTAGTTAACAAGCTCTTTAATGTAACTCTGAAGTGTGTACAGAGCCTCTTAAGTCTTGCATACTGTAGTTGCGAAGCAATGCATCTTGGACGTTACCTTTAATTGGTGAGATGCCAATGCCCATTGCTGCAGGTTGGAAAAAAAATAAAAATAAAAAAATCCTTATTGATTCCCTTATTTAATTCTTCCCAGTGCATTTTTAGTTCAGTAGCTTTTATTGAAGCATGTTGGCTGCTGTGGTCTATGTCTATATCATTACACACTCTGGACCAGAATCCATCTGCAGTGTGGAACATCAGGTTTTCCTATTTAGCCTCAGTCTGGAGTATGTGTGGTATTTTTCATGTTGGCTGTGTTTACAAAGCAAGTCTTAATATGCAAATTCAATCTTTTGGACCATATCTAGTTTGTTTATCTGTTTATTTATTTTCCACTCCATTTTTTACATTTACTTAAGACATGACTTGTATCCAATATTTGTGTTTCCATTAATTTTTGCTCAAACTACAATTTTTCCATTGGTCATCTCTTTCACTTTGCGTGGCATGGCTGAACCTCTGGGTTTTGAATGGCTGTGCTTCTTAAAATTGATCAAATCATTTATATAATTTTAATTGTTTTTAATCAGGGCTCACAAAATTTCATAATTCATAAGCACTGCTTTATCAGGCATTATAGGAAAGATCAAATTAAAATGCCATCAGAAATTTTCTGAAGACAGTCGGTTCCCTTCGGAGATTTATTCACATACAAACACCCACGCTGTGTTTTGACTTTGAAAACATGCGGCGCCAATATTTATTCAATAAAATCACTCTTTTGAAGTTCAGTCGTCACATTAATCCATATTGGGATTTGTGTCTTTCCGTCCCCAAATGTAAGAACTCATGAATTTATAATTAAGACTTTCTTATAATATTCAAAGTATTTAAGACGTTTCATGGTCTTAAATTTGATACAACCCCATAATACAATAAGGCTGTCGGGCAGAGCGGTGATACATTTTGGTTGCCCGATTGGAGCCCAGTTTACAGTAGTTCGTAGTTGAACAGTAGTGAATGCATTTCAGTATTACCTCCTCTCCAAAAAAATGGAATATACAATTTGTGAATGCAGTGCAGAATTAAGGCCTTGGACTGGGACACAACAATGTTTTTTCAGTTGCTGAGCAACTACCAACACAATACACCTTTGCACACCCAGCCATGAGCATGTGTGTGTGGACATGCAGGATTTACCTCTGTAGGTTATCCTCCTTCACTTACAATGATTTATTCAGCAAATACAGTCTCATCAACATGCCTAATAAGATTTTGCAGCACTGCGGGCGATGCCGAGGGCACAGGATTAGGTAAACAGGGCTTTAATCAAAGGCTCACATTAAAGGCTCATTACAATTAGCAGACCTTTTTGGATTTTATTAGTGTTATGGCACAGGAACTCTCAGAAGGACTGTTGTCCGCCACGAGAGGCTGTCTTTGGGTTGTTTCGGAGGTGAGTGGGAGGGAATAAAAAAAAAAGGTGTCCTCTAAAGGGAAGTTTAGATGTAACTGAGTGCGGGTGAGGACCAAATGATGGTGTTTCGTACAAGCCAATCACATGGAGCACAGTGGATACCACAGTGGAGGAATTGCTATAGTAATTCTTCTTCAAGTTTCTTTGTAACTGTTAACCATTTAGTTACTCTCTGCCTGTACATTTACTTTCTAGAGCATCAGATGGGTGTACATTTTTTAATGTATTCCTATAGGATTTTGATTGCTACAGTGATGTATGCAACAGAATTCTTAATTTCTGGTCCTTGAATCTGAGTGGCTGATAGGAGAATTTACTTATTTTCTTTTTAGTTTAGGTATGCAGTATTTTAACTATTTAAAATAACTATTTGACATAACTATTTGAAAATTTCATTAGCATTTTCAGACATGAGAGCTCCGGATCGTCAGCGGCCATTCTGCACTCATGAACCTGCACAAGAGTGCCTTACTTCAGCCAGATCTTCTGGAATTTACAGCTAATTTTGATGTCTCTGTAGTGGTTACACATGAAATAGAGTTTGTTATAGATAAACTTAACGGTAGTCTTTGGTCTCATTAATCTATAATTTGATCCAGAGAAGATAGTTTTGGCAAAGTCTCATATTTATGTAAATTGCTGTATATCAATGCTGTATATCAGAGCGCTGCCTTTGTACTTTTGACTGAACTGCCTAGCAGCTTTTATGATGGCTGTTGTTGTTTATTAAATATTGTTATTCAGTAAATAATATTTTATATAAAAAATAGTATTTAATAATAGTGTTTAGTATTGAGAAACGTGCTTGTGTTCCTGGTGGTGATTTTAGTTACATTGTTCTGCCTTAAGATGGCGAGAAGAGACTGTTTTTGTGAGTCAGCAGTAAAGATTTTTACATTTAAAGGTTGACGCTATACACATAAGTTATTTTTAGTTTCAACAACAACTTGACACAGCGAACAAATGCACTGAGCAGCAAAATCAAAAGGATATTAACGTCACAACAAAGATAACGCTTTCCTCAGCAGAGATTCAAACTAATGGTTATTGTGAATACGAGACCGATCTGAAGAATGAATGCTGTATCAAATGCAGGTAATCACAATCACTCAGTCCATCTCTCTCATAATACGTTACTCAACTTAAGCCTTTAGGCGCCAGTTTTTTTGTTTTTGTTTTTGGAAAAATGTTGGATTTTGACATCAAGATTTTAAAAGCTTGTGACTTGAAAGGGCTTAAAGATAGAGATCTACTGTAAATAAGAAAGATGTTGGGCATGACCGAAAGTTTATGTGGGGTGTAAATATACTCATCTAATTGGCATATTATAACGTCATCAGGGGCAGCAATCTTGAATTTCATAAAATTCAGGAAATAGTAGATGTATATTAGTATATTAGCACGCTGTGATTACCTACAGCCGAATCACAGCCGTGCCAATATACAGCCATATCTCACATCTACAAGTGTGATATTGCTCATTGATATATATATATATGTGTGTGTATATATAAGGGACTTATAACTTTTATAACTTTTCTCTATATTTTTTGGTGGGAAAAAAAAAGCAAGGCGACATGATTTTTTAATGACCTGAACTTGCCTTTGCTTCTTAGAGCACTATTGTGTGTAGTTTATTTCCCTGCAGAAGCGTCCTGGGTGATGTTGTGAGATGACATCTCAATGCAGTCCTCCAAATGACAAAACAAAAGAAAGTGGCGGGACATAAACAGACCCGAACTACAAAGAGGCACCGCAAGGTGCACACACACACACACACACACACACACACACACACACACACACACACACACACACACACACATGTTGGGTTTACATGTTTTATGGGGACATTCCATAGGCGTAATGTTTTTTATACTGTACAAACCGTACTTTCTATCGCCCTACACCTACCCTACACCTAAACCTAGCCCTCACAGGAGATTGTGCACACTTTTACTTCATCAAAAAAACTCATTGTGCATGATTTATAAGCCTGTTTCCTCATGGGGACCTGAGAAATGTCCCCACAAGGTGAAAATCTACTGGTATTCCTATCCTTGTGGGGACATTTGGTCCCCACAACGTGATGAATACCAGGTACACACACACACACACACACACACACACACACACACACGTATCCCAGCTGAGCTGTGTTGATGGAGAGTCAGTTTGTTGCAGATCGGCCTCATGCTGTGTTTCCTCCCACACGGTCTAGGCGAGCCATGCTCCAAACCAGCACTTTACTGATCCATTCTTTGTTTCTCTCTCTCTCTTTCTTTCTTTCTCTCTTTAGATCTTTATGCTCAGATATTTCTTGTTGTCTCAGTATGAAGTATTACTTTTGTTTTTCCATGTGTAAGCGTACTATTAAACAAGCACGTTAATCACCGAAATAAAGTTATAAAGTTAAGCCTTTGTATTGACAAAAGGTAGTTAGGCTCTATTAATTTTTGGTTTTTCTGCACTCTTATTCTTTACATTGTATTATTATTGAGCTATTGAATAGCTCCTGGATTTACAGTACTGAAAATGAATTCTGTACAGCAACATAATTTAATTTAAAAGTAAGTATATTCAATTATTTTATAATTGATATGCATTATTATTTTTTAATAGATATTCATTCTCTCCAGTCTTCTATCAGCTTATTACTTTTAGTTTCCTCTATACATCCCAATAAGATGAGCTGTCAGAAAGAGCGTTGTCAGAATGTTTAGTATTCGCCCATATATTTATTGTTGGTTTATAGTTGCGGGGTTTAGCAATTAGTGTCACGCCTCTATCTGCACTTCTCTCCTTGGCTTCATGCTTGCGTTCACCGCAATTAAGAACAAACTGCTCATGTGGATAGATGTGGCCTTCCATTTTTAATTAGCAAAGCTAGTGTACATAGCCTGAGATGTTTGGCCTGCATGTTGATGAGTTTGTTTGCTGTCTTACAACAAGGCTGAAAAGGTTCTTAAGCTGTAATGTGGACATTTCAAATGCAACAAATTATTATAATAGGGAAAATTTGTATGATTTTTGTGCCTCAAGTTATACTTAATTACACATTTTGATTAATATCAATGTCCCTATAGTTCAATTATAATGTTGTGGAAGAAAAAACAAATCAGAACAACTGAACAAATCAGTCCATTGGCTGGCATCTCAGACAGGATGAAAATGAATTTACACAAGCTAATAGGTTGTTTTGGCTCACCAATTCAAACACATCAATAATAAATATAGTTTATAAGATGATGTTACGTAGCCAGTCTTTTGAACCAGCTCTGGTTACATTATTGATAGGCTACAATACTCCAAATCAAGTGTTTAATCCTGTGTTTTTCAGTCAAAAGAAGGCTGATTTTTAAGGATCCTTCAGGAAATCAGCTTTGAAGAGCAACTTTGAACATGGGCTGAAATTACAGTGCACAATCAGCACATCAGCACCACCGCACTGCTTGACAACATTGTTCTACACAACACCTATTAAGTAATAGTGTAGGTTGTGCAGTAGTCTTAGATGCACAAAGCTATTATAAAACAGTAAGTGAGCGAGTAAGTAAATAAATAAATACAGTTGAAGTCCAAAGTTTACATACCAAAATGTTCATTATTTTTTTCAAAAAAGAGGGATAATACAAAATACATGTTATTTTTTTTTTTATTTATTACTGACCTGAATAAGATTTTTCACATAAAAGATGTTTTACGTATAGTTCAAAAGAGAAAATAATAATTGCATTTTTAAAAATGACCCTGTTCAAAAGTTTTTACATACACTTGATTCTTAATGCTGTGTTGTTACCTGAATGAATTATCGAAAAATGATGCATTTTGAATTTGAAGATCAGGGTAAATTCAGCTTATTTTTTTCTTCTGGGGAACGTATCTTCTGTAGCTTCTGAAGGGCAGTACTAAATGAAAAATGAATAAATATATATTATAAATATTTAGGCAAAATAAGAAAAATGTACACATCCTCATTCCGTTGAAAAGTTTACAACCCTGGAGCTCAATGCATCGTTTTTTCTTCTGAAGCATCAGTGAGCTTTAAACCTTCTGTAATAGTTGCATAGTTGTCCTCAGTGTGAAAAGGTGGATCTCAAAATCATACAGTCATTATTGGAAAGGGTTCAAATACACAAAAATGTTGAAAATCCAAAGGACCTGAAGGATTTTTCTGAAGCAGGCAGTTTAACTGTTCACGATCACTAAACAAACAAAAAAAAAATCTATCTATTTCTCTGTGTACCACCTGGGGGCACTCCACTTACCAAAATTTGAGATACACTGCTATGGAGACCATTGCAACTCCCTAAAGCACTCTTTAAAGTTGTAGGACAATATTTATATGAAGTGTTGCTCTCTGCCAAAGATCGTTATGTCTGCAGCCATGGCTTTCCGGTGCCATGAAGTATTTTATGACAAACGACTGGCTGTGCCTCCTTGCACACAAGTCAATTTTTAAATCCACCCTCTCTTCTGTGTATCAGACACATCCTTAAATGAACTCAAAGTTCAGATGTAAAGCTAATAGTGAGTGAAGAGTCCTCGCAATGTTGTGAGCAGGGTCACTCTTGTGTGGACCTGGTGGAAGACAGTACATTTAGTCTAAGTGGGAAAAGTCAAAGCTTGCTGGTTCTCACTTAGACATTGTGTTGCTCAATCATTATTTGTCTCATTTTAGATTCTTCGCACTTCCTTCAGGCAAATGAATCATCAGATTCATCTCTTGACTTGTTTGAAATTCGCTTTCGCAAATGTTGCATTGTTCTCCGCCTCCAGTGTTCTCACTCTGTAAATTATAAGAACTTCTCAGTCATAGATTTGGTTTTGGTTGTGTTCTCTAAAAATGTATGAAGTGTTTAGCAAAACATTTAAATTAAAATGTTATGATTCACTAATTTATTGTCAAACTGGATTTATCTAGCACTTCTATTATGTTTGTATTGTAGTCAACTCTCATTGCAATGCATTGCATGTGTATATTCTTTTTGTAACAGTTTGGAATGTAGGTTAGTAAATAAAGAAGGTGGTTGAGATATTCCTTACCTTAAGATATTTCACCCCATTCTTGTAATGTTAGCACAAGCGCTTGTTAGGGCTTTACGATAGCTGTACTTAATTTTACTCCTCCATCATTCTGGAGATTCCAGCACTGGTTTCTCGCTGATTGTACGTTGACTTGAGAAGCAATTGAACACGCGAGAACTGATTCACTCCCCTTCCTTTAATCCCTCAGGTGATACACGCTCCAGAGCACCATTTATTTGACTGATTTGATCTAATCCGATTGGATTCGATTTGATTTTCTTCCTTAGCCCTTCCCGCCAATTGGACCTGATCTCTTATTACGGGTTGGTAATGGGATGGAGGGGAGGGTATCAGCTCTCATTTTTGAATCGTCGAAGAACAAGCTCAGATGAAATGACATTACGGTACGCTTTGCTAAGCTAATGCACGCTAATGCCTGATCAGACATCACTGTATGCCTGTCAGCAAGGCCTCGCCGGACTGCAGGATGCTTTGCTAAGCTCTTGGAACATGGCTGGGAAACATATATATGTCACAAAGGGTCAAGAAGGAATTAGATTAGTTCTGCCTGCAGTGCTGCCCACTCCCTAATGCATAACCGTGTTGTGATACATATAGTTCATAGCAATAAATAGTATGACTGGGCCTGCTAAATACCCTGGAGATCACCCATGCCATTACGATTAATCCTCTCTTCCTCGCTGTCTTTCTCTCTGTCCATGACTGTTGTTTTTGAAGTGCTTCTGAGAAATACATGGGTGCCGCTCTAAGCTTCTGATAACTCCCACACCAAATCTGTACGCCGCAGCAGAAACATTGAAGTGCATATGCAAGTCACTTAGCTAATTGATGGAATTGGACTAATATGCTTTAACTTAAAGTTCCAAAACCCCGGGGACTCGCTTATACTTTTTTCTTGATTTCACTTTGTCTATATATAGTTATAACCACTTCGATTCTCATTTGTTTATGCTCAGTACATTTGTGGAAAACACAAGAAGTTTCATCAGGTTCTTTCTTATACAAACTCCCGTATTCTATAGAAAGTAAAAACTCAATCTTTTCTCTTTTTCAAGGAGAAAATAGTTGCCAGAAACAACAATAGTACTGATAGCAGCCATTTGAACAGAAGTAGCATCGTTTATCGGCAGTTTGCGGAACTTCATCCGCGGCTGTTTCACTCAATCTCTTCTGTTGTTTCTTCTCTAGCATTCGTCTATAGACTGACACTCAGGTTTGCCGGTGGTGCTGATCTAGTGACAGATTGAGACTAGAGTTTTTACTGACCTTTTACTGACCTTTACTTTCGCAGTTGGGATAGGATTATTCAGGCAGGATGACTGTGTTATCTGGATGTGATGCGACTTGGAGTTTCAAGGTTTGAAAGAGCTCAAATAAATATTACACTCATCACACAAACTTCTGCAGACATTTGCGGTATGTTGCTAAACGTTTACTTTATTTCACATGACATCAAGCTGATGTTTCACAACGTTAATCACTGAATGCAATCTACTCTTTTAAGATCGCTAGATGTAAATTCAGTTTAAAATAACATATACACTATTCTGGTGTCAGTTTGGCATGTGTTTTCATGTGAAACATTTGATCGGTGGTATGTTTTTAATTGGACATTGTGCAGATGTTTGCACAAGGTCAATGATTAAGGCCTGTTCCACATATTCTGCAGTGTGTAATTGGCACTGTTCATTTACATATGCATTCATACATCAATTAAAATGCTTTTTGATGGACGTTACAACAACTTACAGCAGGCATTTTTGCAACAATGTTGATTAACGTTTGTGAATCGTTCAACACAGGCTCATGGGAAATACGTGCCTCTATATACACTGCCGGTCAAAAGTTTAGGATCAGTAATATTTCTAATGTATTTTAAATAAGTTTCTAAAAAAATGTATATTGTGAAATATTATTATAATGTAACACAATGATCTTCTGTTTTAATATACATTAAAAATCTGATTTATTTCTGTGATCAAGGCTCAATTTTTCAGCATTATTACTCCAGTATTCAGTGTCACATGATCCTTCAGAAATCATTCTAATATACTGATTTATTATCAGTGCTAGAAAACAGTTGTGGTGCTTAAGTTTTTTGGAACCTGAGATCCTTTTTTCAGGATTCTTGGATGAAAAAAAATGTTAAAAAGAACACCATTTATTTAAAATAGAAATGCCATTCAATTTTTATTCTTTCTTTTTTTGAAATAAATTAATACTTTTATTCATGTGTTATATTAATAAAAAGTGATAGCATAGATTTACTTTGTAAAAAAAATAAAAATAATAATAATAATAAAAAACAAAAAACTAGGGCTGTAACGTCCCAGTCGATTAGTCGATTAATTGGTCGATACGGTCTGGTTCGACCAAAATTCTGATTGGTCGATTTTTTGCCGCGCTCATTTCATCAGTTTGACCGTGCTTATTTCATCAGGTGGAAAGCACTAATTGCTAATGGGGGTGTTTTCAGAGCACCCCTGTTTCACAGGGAACAGTCTGTTTTCAGAACACCCCCATTGTTTTCACTGTTTTGGATTAGCCCAACCCACTGGAGAAGAGAGACAGATACGTAGGCTTTTGGGGCCGTTCACATGTAGCGTCTTTTGCGCGATCAAGTTCGTTATTTCAAATGTAGATGCGCGTCTTGCGCGCGCATAATGGAAGCGACGCGCACGCGGTGCGACGCGCTCGTTTTTTCCGCTTCATCAGCTTCCTCACGTTTTTCCGTTACATTGAAACCTCAGCAGAAACAGCTCATCATTGTGGTCCAAGGATATTCTGAACTTTATGATTTGTCAAGCCTCCATTATTTTGACGCTAATAGAAGCAACAATGCATGATACGCATATAGGCTTGGAGCTAGAGCGCAGCTGATGGTTGCTTAGAAACGGCAGACGCTTCCGGAGAGCAAGCGCCCGAGCGCTTTGTTGACAAGGAAGAAAGCATCGCGCCTAGCGTTTTCCACGCGTTTTTAGGCGCGACATGTGAACGGCCCCTCATCCAAACGGAAAAATAATATCACGGAAGGAATTGTTAAGTCTATTTGTGTCTCAGCCGCGTAGCTGAGCTCTAATGTTCAGCCTCGCTCTGCGCAAGCTGCGCAGAGCGGGTGAAATGATAGTGTCTGACAGTTATACTTATAACATATGACAAAAATAATTTTCTAAATTATGTTGCACATTCCTCAAAAGTTCTTGTGATATCACTAGTTGACAACATAGTACTGTTTTCAGAAATCACAGGCTATGATATTGCGCAAGTGCACGTGATGCACCGCTGTCAGAGACGACAGACTCGTGTGTCAGACTCATTTCAGTGAAAAATAATTAGGTAAAAAAGCCTATACGTTTTTTATGTTTATTTATAATTAATTTAGGCAGACAACAAGGCTACCAAGTACTGAGCACAGTACGTATCTAATTAATGTAATGTACGTTTTTTTTTTCTCCACAACGTCATTTTTAGTCGATTTTTAGTCGATTTTTAGTCGAAAGTTTCTGGACTTCAGTCGACCAAGATTGTCTTTGGTTGATTACAGCCCTACAAAAAACTATTTTATTCCTTTTCACACAAAGTTTGATTTACATGTAGAGAGTTTTGACTAATAAAGCCTAATTTTCACACAAATACAGAATATGATTTCAAAACTATTTTAACATCCTGCGTGATTTAAAAAACTTTATACTTTTGAACATTGTCGTCACATATACAGCTTAATATGCATGAGTTTTCTAATTCAGTAGGTTTGTTTGGTAGCTCACGCACTACAGCGTTGCATTTGAGTGATGAAGAGCTCTGGTACAAACCCTGCGAAACTACAGTTTGACAAAACAGCTTAAATTTGCATAAGGAAGTGAAAATAGCACGGCTGCATCTACAAATCCATTTTTATATCACTTTTGCATTTGTTAACACTAAATCGGGTTGGTTTAGGGTTGGGTTTGGTGTAAGGGAAATTTCCAACACAATAGTGCATTAACCTTTAACAACACTCTCTGGATATTTGAATTCTGAACAACCGCAACACATCCCTCAAGCAGCGTAATAAAAACGTAGCAATGCATTCCTGTACCAATGTAATAAAAACATGCCAAGGTCACATATTAAGCATGTGTTTTAGCACCACTCTCTGGACATTTCACTCCGTAACTGCCACGAAACATGCAGTAAGGTATGTAATTACGATGCTGCAGAAATTTATATAGAGGCACATATTTTCATGAGCCTCGGTTGGAATTTTCTTATTAAAAGATTCCTAAAATAGCACACATATGCCACGCAGACATGTACATGTGTTTTTAAATTGGAAGATTGCTCATCTGCAGCATGCTCTTAAAACACCTCTTGGAGTTTAGTTTTTGTTTAGTTGTTTGTAGTGAGTCTCTTTGAATTCCCTAACACTAAGGGTGGCCTTTCTTTTAGAATATTAAAAGTGATATGTTTTGCATTCCATCAGAGCATTAGAAACCTTGATAAGCACAAAAATTCATAGATGTCTCTCTTTCCCCCAGCTCTCAGGCATATAAAGAGAAAGGAACTCGTTTTATCTGCAATGCAGCAGCAAAGCAAGCTTCTTAAAATCATGGAAATATTCATGAATCACAACAGCATCACAAACACTCCGTCAAACTCCCCTCGGCTCATTCTGCTGTGCAGGGTAATGAACAAAGCTGAATGGGTGACCAGTTCCCACACACAAACTCACCCTACATATCATAAATAAAGATGAAATCGTTGTAAAGCACTACGAGAGCTGAAAAGAATTGAGAGGAAAGAGTTACCCCCTCACTTCTCTCCTCAAGGCCGCCTTGAAAGGCCGTTTTTCTCATTGTCTGTCTCTGATCCGCCTCGTCTGGCTGCTCAAAGGCCAGCAACTTAGCCCTCCATTGATTTCTGAGCAGATATATAAAAAGTGCTTAGAAGGTTAGAGACCAACTTAGAATTAAACAACCTAAAGCTGTAATGACCCATCGCAAACCTTGAGATCGCTTTCAGTCCTCCGTGCAGCCCCAAAGCAACAAGTGCCACTTCCCAAAAGACAAATCCGGCCTTCTTTAAAGGGTTCTCCCTGAATTAAACACCACCCACTTTGCTTGAATGTCTAAAGATTACTTACTCATGTCCCAGAACAATTAACCTAAACATATTGTGCTTCAGTTCAGCTGTAAGTACATTACAGAAACATAAGAATGAGCTGTGCATGCAGAGCGGAGGGCCGGGAGTTTTATTAATCGACCATTAAGGCTCATGTAGGTTGATAATGATGATGTATGTGGGGCATTGTGGCCCGTGAGGTTTGGGCGATGCATTAACGCATATGCCATTGTCGAGAGAGAAGAAAGCCACTGCTACTTTATACGGGTGCTGTTTGTGTGGCTAAAAGGTTTTATTCAGTATAATCTCAATCAAATTTTGAACTACCACTTTCTTGCAGAAGATGCGTTCTTCTAATCAATAACAGTTAGGCGGATAGGGGTCCTGAAACATTTTCAAATTTGTGCTTTAAAAATGTATTATTATTATGCTTAATGGCTGTGTTTAAAATGCTACACTCATAGCGGGGCTCTTGAAAAACAGCGTGAAATGCGACAACAGCCATAGACGTCTGCCTGAATGTTAATTGCTGAAGCACAGAACTATTTTTTTTTTGCCTCGGTTTAAAAAGACAATGTGAGATAAAGTATAAAACAAGAAATTGTCGCATTGTGAGATATAAAGTCAAATTCTCAGATGTAAAGTCACATTCTTGCATTTAAAGTCTGTATTAATAGAAATGATGTTGCAGTCACTAGAAAAAAAAGTATGTCACAATTATGTTTTTATTTTTTTTATCAAACCCAAAAGAGTGAAAATGGTCTTGCATGTGGGGCGCTGTCAGCATGCGAATTAAAGAACCTAAAAAATATATCAAAACCTAATAAAAAATAAAAAAAGGTTGTAGGCTGTTTGATAATTATAATTAGTCGCCTAATCAGCCATGGTGGCTCATCAAACTTTACAAAGTTTGCTTTCCTCTTTGTGTTGTATTTTGAATATCAAATGAGCTTCACACGTCAGGGACCAGCTTTCTTCTTATTCTTCCGTTTTTAAACTGCAAATTATATGTTTCAACACTGCTATAAGTAATATGTCTCTTTTTTTTTCTTTTTTTCACATGCTGCTCTGTCTGAATGATCAAAACATAAGGTAAGTGCGATTGTCTTTCTATCACCCCTGAGCTTTATAATGACTGTCACTGAAGCACTATTATAGCATGATTTATAGGTCTTGAGGTGAATGTCTCTGAAATCTACTCTTGCATGTGTTTGACAGTCTTATGAAAACAGGAATACGGATGGTTACTTAGCAGCAGCACTCAAAACATCAGTGAGGTTTTTTTTTCTTTCCTTTTTTCTTTTTGTTCTCTGATGTCACTTTTTAAAGCCCTCTGGTGTGCTAGAACGATTTATCTTTAATATTATATCATTTAGTGCTGATATCCACTCATTGAAAACAAACAAGCAAGCATGTGGTATAAAATAAAACCTCTTCTTTTATTCCTCAATTCCATTTGATCAAATACCTTTCAGCATTGCTCTGTTGGACAGAACTTTGCATTTACTTCTCTGTCGCTCGTATTTAGGCCTGTGCCGCCCAACGGCAGATTGAAAGCGGCATTTCTCGTGCTGCCAAATTGTAGTCTCCTCCTGTGATTTTCGTTCCCACCTCCTCTTTCTTGCTTTTTTTTCTCTTTTCTAACTCTCTGCTCTTTCTGCGCAAAGCAGGTTTGATGTGGGCTGGATGCTCGCAATTGATCTAAAGTGCTTTTATAGAATAGGAAACTTTTTCGTCTCGTTTGATTTGGCCATGTGCAGCAGAGGGAAGAGCAGATAAACACCTCTGTCTCTTCTGATTCTCGCCGACGCCACGTGAGGCCCGCAGACCACCACGCACGGCCGCGAACGCACACATTGTAGTTCTTTAAGCACGACTGTGTGTGTGCAGCTTTTGTGTGTTTCCTTGGTCTCTGCAGTTATTTGCTAGCTCATTAGGCTTTCTAGCTAGCTTGAGCAGAGCACCCTCAAAGACCAGCCTCAGCACTGGCGCTAATGATACACATCAGCAGATGTGTGTTTGTGTGGGTTTGACAATGTGAGGGTGTGCGATGATGCTGCTCAATACTAGAGTCGTTGCACTTCACAGCCACATATCTTAATGACACATTTACATCCCGTGATAACATATTTCCTAGTAAAACATTGGCTGAATCTAAATACGCTTGCCTTCCTTCTATATAGTAGGTGAAAACAGTATGCGAGAAGAGGGATCTGAATCTGAAATAGTACTTGGATAACCTACTACTACTGGCTAGTTTTTGAAATGTATGTCAAATAGATACTTCACTGTCCCATGAGGCCATGGGAGAGGAGTTGTGAATGGCAGGAATGCAATGGAGCATGACAAATATGTTTAGATTGCATTCAAACTGAATACCACAAAACCAGTCGTAAGTAGCACGGGTTGATTAGTAGCAATAGCCAACAATACATTGTGTGTCAAAATTATTGATTTTTCTTTTATGCCAGAAATTATTAAGATGTTAAGTAAGATCATGTTCCATAAAGATATTTTGTAAATTTCCTACTGTAAATATATAAAAACTTAATTTTTGATTAGTAATATGCAGTGCTAGGAACTTCATTTGGACAACTTTAAAGGCGATTTTCTCACTATTTAGATTTTTTTGCAGCCTATCCAGCAGCGTCCTATCCTAACAGATACATCAATGGAAAGCTTATTTTATGTATAATCTCAAAATTGACCATTGCTTTTGTGGTCCAGGGTCATATATAAAAAATACTTTTTTAACAGCCATGAAGTACATACTTGTTTGAATTAAGAACTTACTCAGATGCTTACTCAGAACTTACTCACTGAATTGAAATATTCAGTGTTGACCAGGGCTCGACAGTGCATTTGCTACTGAAATTCACTACGTGCGAGTATGAAAAAGTATTTAAGAGCATCATGTGCGACTGACCCAATCAGCATATTTGTGTTTGCGCTCAGGGGAGCTTCAAAGGTGTCTACGTGTTTCTGCAACGTTGAGTAATGTATCACAGACATATCTCACCAATCCTTTCAGAAACAAAGTGTAGAGAGAGTGTAACTAAGAGATTTATTGTGCAGTATAAAGAGCTTTGTTATTTATAATAGAGCTTTGTGATATTGCGAACCAAGATGAGTGACAGCTTTGAATCATTTTTAAGAGAGTTTGTAAATGAGATATTGATATAATACAGCAGTTAAATAAACAAGAAGTTTTCTTACATTGTCTTACATTTCTTACATAAGTGACTTACATTGTCTGACTATAACACTATTGCCTGATTTCGATAGAATCAGATAGAAGAACTGTTAAACAAAGGAATTAAAATGTATACAAAAAAGTATTATAATGATTGATTTTGAATTATTAGTAATAGAAAGGCAAACATTATAATACTTTCTTGTTTGCTGTCAGCTTTCAGCAAATACACATTTATATAATTTAAACAAGCCTTTGAATGAGTAATGAACATTTAATTGCAAACTTTATCGAATCCAGCTGTGAGGTCTTGTGAAGATCCCGTGTTCTCTGCGTGAGGTCCGTGTGAATTAAATATAGACGGGGAGAGTTCAGCTTCACCGGAGACATGCGATCGACAAACTTTAAACTTGTGAACTTGTGTCTATGTCATATACATATCATTTTCACAGTGTGCTGCAAATAAAATGAGTGTAATCTTGGCTTTATTTAAAAATAAAAATATGATTTCCAATACACAAAAACTTCCCAGAACACTAAGTGGCCTGTTGCTTACAGTGTTTACTTCCTTTTTAATTATAGTTTTTTTTTTATTAAATATTTATTTATTTGTGAAAAATACTTTTGTAATCTAAAACAAGAGTATATTTATTTTACACATTTGTTTTTTAATCCATTTTTCAAATAATTTCAAACTTCTTAAATATTAATTAAAATAAAAATAATTAAAATGGCTTTATATCGGCCATCCTGCTTTCTAAGATATCGGCATCCGCTGTCAAAAATAAAACACAACCTCTGACCCTGCATAGACATCAATGCAACTGACACGTTCAAGGCCCAGAAAGGTAGTAAGGACATAAAATAGTCCATGTGACATCAGTGATTCAACCGTAATTTTATAAAGCTATGAAAATTCTATTTGTGCTCAAAGTAAACAAAAATAATTACTTTATTTAACAATTTCTTCTCTTCCAGTTTGGTTTTTGATACCCTTTCATGAAAGTACCATGATGTGGACTGACATGGAAGAGAAGTTAAAATTAATTTTTCCCAGAGAAAGCTCTCAGATTTCATTAAAAATATCTTAATTTGTATTCTGAAAATTAATAAAGGCCTTACGTGTTTGGAACAACATAAGTGTGAGTAATTAGACAGAATTGACAGTTTTCAATTTTGCTCTGCCCATGCCTTTTGAGGGAAAAGTTAATGTCTATTGCATTTTGATGAAAGATTATTATTTATGACAAGTCAGATAAAGTAATTTCATAATATCAAAGACAACTGTAGGGCGAACAAATAGACAAAACCACTGCTGGACTGTACTTTGTGGCTCGGCGTGGAGGTCAGAGAGAAGATTGCATCGGCAAGACTCATGGTGCGGCACATCAGCTTTCAGCTCCATTCCATCAGGCTGACATGCCGAGATCAATTTCTGAGAGGGGCAGAACCATGTTCAGCCTGCTGTGCCCACTGAAGCCGGTTCTGACCCGGATTACTGAGTGCAGGCTCTGGGTAACAACCAGCAAACTACCAGCAGCTGTAGCTGTTCTCTTCTAAGATGCCACCTCACATATGTCCACACAACCTCTTGACATGGCTAAAGCCTCACAGTGAAACTTATTGCCATTTTTGTGGTTTTCGTTTTCTTTGCCTTGTTATTTTGTTCTGTAGTGATAAATTCTATTGTAGAAAGGTTTACCATGTACAGTAACTACTAAAATAGCATGCAGTGCCTGAATCTGAACACCAGTTGTGCGAAATCGTGATTAAAAATAAATAAATAAATAAAAATGATAGTTCACCCAAAAAATTTAATTCTGTCATTAATTACTTACTCTCATGTCATTCCAAACTTGTAAGACCTTCGTCTTTGGGGCGTTAATAAAGATATTTTTGCTGAAATACGAGAGCTTTCTGACCCTACATAAAGGACTTTATTCAAAAATGTATTCTCTTCCGTGTCAGTCTTTGCTACATAAAATTACGATTGTTCTTACTGCCTTTCCGAGTCTCTCGGATTTCATCAAAAATATTTTAATTTGTGTTCCGAGGATGAACGAAGGTCTCACGGGTTTGAAACAACATGAGGGTGAGTAATTAATGACAGAATTTGTATTTTTGGTTGAACTGTCATTTTAAATTTTCTGTACTTTCCTATGGTATTTTTGGCAGAAATTTAGTTACCATGGTGACGTTTCGTAAGGGTTAGTTTATTTTTTTTAGTGACTGTTGTTGGGGAGAGTCTTCATGTTGGCTCACTCATCACTCTTATTCTGCACTGCCAATGAAATGCCCCTCCTCTCAATATGTCCACTAAGAGACACACAGGCCACAGTCAGGGGAAAACTTGCTTAAAAGTATTCTTCTGTTCTTATAAGCCTGTTGTACTAATTGTCTTTTAGTCAGTTCTTTACTTCCTGTGTCACATCCCCATTTCCTCCATCATTTACTGTTCCTGCCAAGCCTGAGAACATCTGATAGACTCTAGTCCATAGCTGCACAGAAAATAACTTAATGGGAGTTGTTTTAATGAAATCCTTTCCCTTTGACTGTTCATTTGCTGCTTCTGTGTATCCTAGTTATTAACTCATAAAGTTAATGTTTAATAATGCACACACACACACACACACACACACACACACTGTCATTTTGTGTCCTTCCTGTTATGCCTCTGGGGGTGTGTGGGTGAAGTGAGCCCCCAGTGATGCACACTAAAGATGAAATATGCCATACGCAATTAATTATTAACCACGCAAACATGTTTTATCTTTTTATCTTTTATTTTTCTCTTTTTCATCTCTTGTAGAGATAAGATTCAGCTTGAATTTTGCCACTGAATATGGAGAGAGCTTTATCCTCCTGTGCAACATCTCTCTCACTCTGTCTCTTTGCTCTTGTTCTATTCTAGAACAGCATACTAACTGATATGGAATCTCATAAGTGACCGATTTGGAACACTTACATAGGCAGCAAAATGTGCATCATAAAAACTGTTTTATACGGGAAGTGCAATGTAATTTTTAATTCTCTCACTCTGCCTGTGGATCACTGCAGGCTGTTTGCCATTCTGTTTTTCTCAGAATAGAATATAGAAAATACTGTAGATCAACTAAACTAGTAAAGAAGTAGTTTGCTAAACTTTACATTTACCTACCTAGATATACTATTATTAGTTTTTGTTTGCAGAGTGTTAGTCCTATACAAGAGGTAAAAAAAACCCCCAAAACAATAAACAAACAAACACAAGCAATTATGTTTAAAATGTATGAATTTATTGTTTTATGTAGTTGATGGACACGTTTATGGACATGTCAAATATAAAGCGGGCTTCACAACTGATTTGTTTGAGTTTGCTTAACAGAGAAATGCATAAATCACAAATATCGGGTAAAATAATCACATTTTTATTTATATTATTTATTTTTAATCAATTTGTATTGATAATTTCCACAATTTTTTTTCTTTTTTTTTTAATAAATCTGTTATCCTTACCAAAGCTGAATTTTCAGCAGCACTTTCACTCTGCTTTTTTTTTTCCCCGATCACTGACTTTTGCATGTTAGTGTATTTATATTTAACTTCCTTAGACTTTTTCCACTCAGCTTGTTGTAATGCATTATTTGATTGTGTTTTTCTGAAGGAAATGTGGTGCTGAATTAGATTTAGTAACACTTTGGTATAGGAAACAATTCTCACTATTAACTAGTTGCTTATTAACATTATTTAAAGTAATGCATTACAATATTGCGTTACTCCCTAAAAAGTAATTAGTTACATTACTTAGTTATGTTTTTATGAAAAGTAATGGGTTACATTACTTTTTAAATATTGGCAGGGCTTGCATGTTTGTTTTTAATTTAATTTAATTACATTTATTTTTTTTTTTGGCAAATGGATAAGTTCACATCTTTATAGTAGAATACAGAAGAAGAAAGTTCAACACTCCTCAGCAATAAAAAAGGAGAACAAATGTTAGCTTATCTTGAGTAATTTTTGCTTATTAGTATGGTTGAATTAGATCATTGAAGGTCAGCAGCAAAAATACTGGTTGAGAAAATGGGATTAAATACATAAAGGGTATTTGTATTATTTAATATATTTAATTATTTTAGAGTTGCATATTTTGAATTGCATTTCACAGTTTTTATTCATTTTGGAAATAAAAGTGAGTGAGATGAATTAATGCATGTTTACATTTATTCTAGAACTAAAGTAACATCTTACTCCCGATTTCTCTAAACAGGATAGCTTTCAATCAATAAATGGGTAAAAAAGTAAGTTAGATATTTTCTTGTAAATTAAAAAGTATTATGTTACTTTACTAGTTACTTGGAAAAGTAATCTGATTACATAACTCATGTTACTTGTAATGTGTTACCCTCAACACTGCTTATAAAGCACATATTCTGCATGGCCATATTTTACATCCCTAATCCTACCAACTGTTGTGAACTTTTCTCAGAGACCAGGAGACGTTTTGGATATCTTGAAGCAGAAGTTTCTCTTTATTGAGATCCTAGCTGTTCGTTCGCTGCAGTCATCAAAAGTCGTCTGACTAATGTCAGATACAATACAGTTTAAATATATTTCCAGGGGGAGGATTACATAGAGGTGGAGTCAATCTAAACAAAGCATGCAAATGCAGTACAGGAATCAGCCCGTTACCAGAGTTCCCCAGCCCTGATCTCATTATCATAACAGTGTCATTCATAGGCATAGGTGCTAATCCAATCAGTCTGACAGTATTGCCCATACCTTCACATTATCATAGAGACAAAGGCATCGCTGTAGCTTGAGAACAAAAGGTTAATGTCTCAGACACCTGGGCTGCCTGATTTGATCTTCTTAGAATGTCATCATCTGTACCTTTAGAAGCTAAATAGAATATACTTCACTTTAGATTTTCCTGTGAAGCTATTTCAGAACATATGATCAACATTTCTTAAATTTGTAATCCTACAATCCCCTCTTTGAGAGTTCTAATAACTCTCACATAAAACAAATTTAAACCTCCATAAGTCCATTCTGTAGCCTATGTTGGTTAACATAAGCCCCATCTTGCAGTCATGTAACTTGTAAAAGTTACAGGCACATATAACATTATCCTGTGTCTTGTCCTAGATTTACTTAGGTGTAATAGTTCTTTTCAGAACCATAATTGTTGACACGTGCGACAATGGGATGGTAAAATGTCGTACAAACTACATGATGTCACAGAAAATCATGTAGCATAAGAGTGGAAGTCTTGAAGTCTATGGCGCCTGAATAGCTGTGAAGTCTGTTTTCTGTAGTCTGTTTCCCACGTAGATTCACTCAGATGACTCTTTGTCCTCATGAAGCTTGTTCATGGATGTCTAAAGTGATGCTTCACACCAGGGTTTCGCGTATGAAGATGACTTGGCATACACACCTGAAACAAAAGAAAACAAAGAAACAGCAGACCAGCAGTATTCATGCATAGACATTTTTAGACTTCTGTTGATCGTATAGTGGTTTTATTTATTACATTAAAATTCTAGTGATCGTATAGTGTTTTTTTTTTTTTTTTTCTTAACCTAATCTTAATTTGACACCTAATAGACCAGTGAGGTGGGGATTGAAAGTACTAAAGGGGAAAAACCTATCAGGAAATGTTCACCGCAGGATTTTGCCCCCGAGGCTTATTGCACTTCGGTTCTTTCCTGGGCTCCTCACTGGTTTGTGTGTCCTAATCTGTCCCTTTAAGTGTTGTGCACACTGTATAGTGTGAGACATAAGTTCCTAAAGCAGAACAAAAAATACATGTATTTCCAAAACAATGCAATCACTACATTTCAGTCCTCTAATTAAACATCAGTCCTGGTAGACATCATAACAGAGGATGGGTGACTGAATAAAATATTCTGGTATGGCTGAGTGTTCTTAACCAAGTGTCCCCAAGTTTGGGGGGAGTGATATTCAACTTCCCTTTGTTGTGTTAACAAAGAGTCTTTCATCTTTGTCGTAGATTACTGGGGTAATTAAGAATTCACAGCCTTAGCAGTTAGCACCTCAGCAAGCTGCCCAGTGAGTTTGGTGTAGTGGGGAGGTGCTGTTTTAGCATTGCTAGCAGACTGTGTAAAAGCTGATTTACATTGTTCATTTCTTTTACGTATTTTTTGTTTTTTCTGCATTCTTTCATCAAGTGTCCAGGTTTACCGCAGTAATGACAACTACCCTCTCTCTTAGGACATTTACTTTCCTGTCGGTTCTCTGTTTTCAACTTAAAGGAAGCTGCTGCAATCTTTACTCTGGCTTTAACATCAGAGTTTCTTTCCCAAGTAGCTAACCTGTCCAAGTTACTTTGCAGGGTTCTATTGGACCATGTGAGATCTAAGAAAGGCAGTGCATTTCTATATTCAATTAAAAGGCCATCAAACCATGTACGAGCTAGTGGTCCTTTATCATCTAGCACCTTCTCTGGAGTGTCAGCTATTCCACTGTATGCTGCAGCTGACTGACAAAACCTTTCAGTGTACTCACTTACAGTTTCATCCTTCTTTTGCACACAGTTAGTGATTCTGGACCAGTCTGTTTTGGGTCCTATGATATTCTTTAGAATTTTTAAAACACCTTCTCTCAAATCGCCTTTACTGGCATGTTGTAGTTCAGAAGTAACAGCAGACTCAAAACTGTTGAATTCAGATTCAGTTAGAATTTGTGACATCAGCTGTGTGACTTCTGCTAACGACATGTCATAAAGACGCATTTTGCTGTTCAATGTTCTTCTAAATTCTGAAAAATGTGTGCGTGCTGAAGGTAAGCTCTGGGACAATCTCTCTATGTCTTTAGGTCTTAGCGCTTTGGCAACCATTTGTACTGGAACAACAGAAGAGTTTGGAGAAACACCTTCAATTTTCTCAATTCCCTGATATCTTCTCCTAGCACCACATACCTTCACTGAATTCACTGCATCTTTCTCCATTGTTACAGTATTGCCACTGTCTTCTGGTCTACATGAAGACTGTAAGTCAGGATAGCTTTCATCTGACTGTTGGTCTTTTGAATCACTTTTGGTTGAAGCCTGGTTATGGCCCACCTTTTTAGTGAAACGGGACAATCTAGTGTGCAGCTGTTGGTTTTGTTCTTTCAACTTAGTGATACACTGAGCCTGTTCTTGTGCTAACGATAGTGTAAATTCTCTGTGGCAGCAGATAATGCCTTTTAGGTTTTTCTTTCGGATACATGTTCCGAGTACCTTTTTGCATTCTTCAATTGACCAAACTTTATCTGGATCAATACCAAATTTCTTTGTCAAATCAAATTTTACTGACTCAGTCACTATTGAGTCCATATGCTCTCCTAACAATGATTTAAACTCATCGTCTGTCCATAATGGCGTAGCTAGTCCACCTTTCTCTGTGGTTGGAATTAGCCTAGCATTCTTTCTAACCATTTTTCAAGTTTCTTTGCTACCACACAATCACAACACTAAAACTTCTCTGATCAACAGAGGGTACGCTTGTTAACACAGATCAACTATTGTTAACCTTCCCTGAATTAACAGAGGACAACACAAACTACTAGCACTTAATGCTAAACTTCTCTGCCAAAACAGAGGATAACAAATTTTAGCATTTTAAGGCTAAACTTCCCTGCTTAAAACAGAGGATAACAGATATTAGCACGTAATGCTAAACTTCCCTGGGTGAACAGAGGATAAACAACTCTTCTCTAAAAGAACAACTTTAGAGGGTAACTTAGTTAACTAAACTGTAATAGCTGTAGTTAACCTTCCCTGAATAAACAGAGGATAAACTAGTTTGCTAACCAAACCCTGCAGCTTGTTTGTTAACACTTCTCTGGCGGCGCAGAGGATTACTATATGTACTGGTCTTTAGCGGTTCTTTTTGATAGAGTTATACTCACAAAATCGTTGTTGAGCTGAAAAAAGGTTCTGGATTTCAGTCAGGAACGATGTCTGGTAAGAAGCTCTATCCGGGTCACGGCACCAAAACTGTTGTGAACTTTTCTCAGAGACCAGGAGACGTTTTGGATATCTTGAAGCAGAAGTTTCTCTTTATTGAGATCCTAGCTGTTCGTTCGCTGCAGTCATCAAAAGTCGTCTGACTAATGTCAGATACAATACAGTTTAAATATATTTCCAGGGGGAGGATTACATAGAGGTGGAGTCAATCTAAACAAAGCATGCAAATGCAGTACAGGAATCAGCCCGTTACCAGAGTTCCCCAGCCCTGATCTCATTATCATAACAGTGTCATTCATAGGCATAGGTGCTAATCCAATCAGTCTGACAGTATTGCCCATACCTTCACATTATCATAGAGACAAAGGCATCGCTGTAGCTTGAGAACAAAAGGTTAATGTCTCAGACACCTGGGCTGCCTGATTTGATCTTCTTAGAATGTCATCATCTGTACCTTTAGAAGCTAAATAGAATATACTTCACTTTAGATTTTCCTGTGAAGCTATTTCAGAACATATGATCAACATTTCTTAAATTTGTAATCCTACACCACTAACTAAAGTCAACAACTATTAATAAGCAGCAAATTAAGAATTTATTAAGGAAAAGGCCTTAGTTTGTTTATAGCAAGAATTGGACCTTAAAATGAACCTTAGACAAAATTCTGGTATCTTAGAGGGCAACATAGACATTTTGTACAGCATGTGGTAAAATGTTAAATTTGTAGGCACAGTCATTCTTTGTAGGAACGAGACCTTAAGCTTGTGAGTGTGTCTGTGTGCGTGTGTCACATGCGTGAGTTCTCTAATTTCAATGTAGTTGTGGAGGGTAAAATCTCAGCCATTGACTATGCATGAGACACCAGCGCTTGCTAAAGGTCAGTGCACAATATACGCTGAATCCTTACCAGGTCCTGTTCTTAACAAAAGCCACCTGTTCATTCTTAAATTTCACTTTTACGAACAAGAGGAAAACACACCTACAGTCTTACCTCACCCAAAACCTCAGCAGATAGTTCAACTGTGAGTCCTTAATTAGCCTTAACCTCAGTGTTTTAAACGTTTCTAATGAGTCTGTGTTACCGGCTTAACTGATAAAGAAAGATCAATGCGATGAAGGGTGTGAGCAAGTGAAATTAACCCCGCAATCTCCAGGTGACCCGAGATGTCTGTCATTATAATGAGAGCGGTGCAGAATAAAATACATTGTTTTCTCTCAGTGTACTCATATCAGGAGCGGTTAAGATGGGTCAGGTTGCTTTTGGTTCATGGGTAGTTTGGGTTCATTTTAAAGTCCCTAATTGAAAGACTAATTATATATTTGCACCAGTAAGTGTCTTTGAAATACCTGTGAACACAGTGTTGAAGACGGTCTCTACTGTGTTATTTTCTCAGCCAGGGGGAGGAATGCAAGAAAAGGGAGGATGACTGAGCGAAACAGAGCAATAAAGCACCACTGTGGGTGTCAAACTCTGGTTTTCTATTCATGTATGCCATTATTTATTTACAACCAGATTGTAGTGTACATTTTCTGCTCATTCACTCACCTACCGCCTCCTCTTTTTGACACTTTCTCTTCCTTTCATCTATCTATCTATCTATCTATCTATCTATCTATCTATCTATCTATCTATCTATCTATCTATCTATCTATCTATCTATCTATCTATCTATCTATCTATCTATCTATCTATCTATCTATCTATCTATCTATCTATCTATCTATCTATACATACATACATACATACATACATCTATCCATACATATATCCATACATACATACAGTTCTTTCTTAATTTTTCCAATATTTACAGTTGCAGTCAAAAGTTTACACACACCTTGCAGAATCTGCAAAATGTTAATGATTATACCAAAATAAGAGGGGTCCTACAAAATGCATGTGATTTTTTAAAATTTGTATTTAGTACTGACCTGAACAATATATTTCACATAAAATACATTTACATATGTGATTCCATCTAGGCAAACCCAACACATGGTGAATTTTTACCTTTTTTTTAGGTTTTGATACCATATGAAAGCTGGATTCAAGCCCCTTTCAGAGCTGTTTTTATTTTCGCATCACATATATTGCATCACATATATTTACAAGACATTCTCCACAAGAGAAAATAATAGTTGAATTCATATAAATGACCTTGTTCAAAAGTTTGCATACCCTAATTCAAATGTGTTACCAAAATGATCCACAGCTGTTTTTTTTTTTGTTTTTTTTTTTTGTGATATTTGTTTATGACTCCCTTGTTTGTCCTGAACAGTTAAACTGCCAGGTGTTCTACAGAAAAATCCTTAAGGTTGCACAAATAGATTTTTAGCATTTCTTTGTTTTTGAACCCTTTCCAACAAAGACTGCATGATTTTGAGATATATCTTTTCACACTGAGGACAACTGAATGACTCATATGCAACTATTACAGAAGGTTCAAATGCTCACTGATGCTTCAGTAGGCAGCACGGCGCATTAAGAACTGAAGATCAGGGTAAATTTAACTTATTTTGTCTTCTGAAAAACATCTAAGTATTTCCTGTAGCTTCTGAAGGGCAGTACTAAATGAAAACAAATTACACATCTTCATTCTGTTCAAAAGTTACACCCCTTAATGCATTTTTCTGAGAAATAGTGGGCAGTTTAACTGTTTAGGACAAACAAGGGACTCATAAACGACTATCACTAAAAAAAAAAAACAGTTGTGGATCATTCAGGTAACAAGGCAGTAATAAGAATCAAGTATATGTAAACCTTTGAACAGGGTCAATTTTATACATTCAACTATCAGTTTATCTTGTGAACTATTTCTTGTATGTATGTAAATGTAAATATGTTTAGTAATTATAAAAAAACAAATAAAATGTGCATTGTCATACTGCAGGACCCTGCTGACACTTCTTCAAGTGTCATGTCAACTGTCCAACTTCGGATGCAGGTGATGTCTCTGCAAGCGAAAGGCACAAGCACTTACCTCTGCAGGACTCTAGATCCCTAATTACACATTGTACAGTCATCGTGACAGCTCTAAATCCTTCTAGAAGCTACAAAACCAGGCTGTGGCAAAGAAAGAACTCCACTGTGCTTGTACATTCAGCAGTGAACTACTCCATTCTTATTATAGTGAGCCTCTATGAAGAGACCTCTTTCATTTTCTTTTTAGCAAAACCACAAAGACATAAACGTGCCTACACGGTGATGATCGATTCCCTAGTGAGATCTGCCAAGATTTCAGTTTATTTTATGATTCCTTGCTTGTCACTGGGGAATTTGTAGTACACTTTTTCAAATGTGGTTACCCATCGAGGACCGTAATTGCTGATTAGCACTACGACAAATAAATTAAAGGTTATTCAGGGCAGTTTAGCAATTTAAAGGAAGCTCATACAGATCTGGCCATTTAAAATGCGCGCGGGAAGTAAAGTGGTCTCGCGTGACGCCGGTGTATTCCAAGGGAACACGGAAAATACAATGACATAGGAAAGACATGATCAGTAGGGGGCAGTCATGTAAAGCACTGAACTGAAGCGGCAGCAAACATCGCTCTAAGCCCGAATGACTCGTTTGTACGGTGACCTGGAGAGGACATCTTCTTCGGACATTATTCGTTTATATTCGTTAATTTTCCTATCATTTCGATCTCTTTTAACATTCAGAATCGAAATGATAAATGCTGACATGCCATTAAAGCTTTGATTAAGCTACATGGCTGAGATTTTTACTGGAATGCAGTTAATAGGTTGA
>NC_133366.1:16775247-16798586 GCF_049309525.1 Garra rufa
TGAAGACTGGATGCTGAAAACTCAGCTTTGCATCACAGGAATAAATTACATTGCATGTTACATTAAAATAGAAAACCACTATTTTAAATTGCAATTATATTACTGTTTTTTCTGTATTTTTTAATCAAATAAATGCTGCCTTGATAAGCAGAAAAAAACTTTGAACTTTAAAAATACATAAAAATCTTTTGATCCCAAACTTTTGAACAGCAATTTAAATTAATAGTTTTACAATGCCTCATGGGATTTTAGTTCTTTCCCTCACTAAAGTTGTTAAGTACGCACACTCTTGTACTTTTGTCTTTCTGTCTGGTTTTCATTATTTATTTAATTGGTTTATTTTAGTTCTTTTTTTTTTCTTTTTTTTTTTTTTTTGGTGTTAATTCACCATTAATTCACCAATAGCTGATTGACTTGGTTCGTGTCTTATAACACTTTATCAAAAACTTTTTTGGAACCAATGAAAAAAAATGTATTCAGTTTCACAGTCCATCTCCTTGCTGCAAGTAACAATATTTTGCCCAGTTTGTCACAAAAAAAACCCTTGAATAAAAAAGAAAAACTTGCTGGTTAAAATGCATTTTTAAAATTAGATATACAAAATACAGTTTTATCAGTGGTCAGAAACATTTTCAGTCAGTGAACATTCTCAATGAATGCAGGTGTGGCAAGAAGTGAATGTTTGCCCCTGCATTTGCGAATAACCAGAGAGGGAGGAAACCAAGCGAAAGACAAGTATTTTGGAGTGATTTTAGCTTGCACCGCATGACCAGGATCTGGTGAGTGAGAAGAGGACCTTTGCGCTGGCTTCTCTCCAGCCTGCCTGATGGCCTTGTCTCTAAGGAGAGAGAGAGAGGGAGAGAGAGAAACAGAGAGATGGCTTTACAATCACCCCACCAGCCTCGGACTGCGCTGGCATCCCTAATCAGCTTCCCTTGCTTGCCGCATCCTGTTGCCCAGGCAACAACCAAGCCTGCTCGTGTCCCGCTAAGGAGCGAGGCAGAACATTGAGAAGTGAGAAACAGCGAGAATACTGCTGCTCACACAATCAAAAATCAGACAGACGTTGCCGGAATTCTAATAACGGAATAATTTATGATGAAAATAATAGTCTCAAAGAGGAGAGAGCGATCAGATCACTCACCAGCACTGGGTATTTTTGTGTGCGAATGTGTTTTCTGTAGTTTCGAGCACGCACGAAAGGGTTATTAGGCTATTCCGCAACCCTCCTCTTGAATTCTCGCACACATATGTGGCTCTTCTAATCTGATGACTGCTTCTCACAGGGGGAATCACCAGCTGTCTGCGGCCTCCACCTCCTCTTCGACTCCTCGCTCCCTCGCAGCAAATCCCCTCCCCATCCGTCGAGCGCAGAAAGGTGTCTCGAAGGAGAGAGGGAAAGAGAAAGAGTATTGATTGGTTCTTCAGTTAGGCTAGACTAAATGGAGAAGTGTGGATGGCCGTGCCACTAGAGGCTAGCCGCACAGGCTCAATTTTCTGAACCTTGTTCTTCTGGTGTGTAAAAGGTCGGGAGAGGTTAGTGAGTGTTAGCGCTGCACTCGCCGTCTCACCAACTCTTTCATTACTCTCCTTATTCCCCTTTCTTTATCGGTTTCCTTCTTTCTCCATTCTGCCACTTGACAGCACCGTGTGAGTTTTATTTCAATCTGCCATGGGGGGACAGTCTTCCTCTCCGCCCTTGTGGAGCCAGACGGTGGACTGTCAGAAGACAGTCTGGTCAGCTTTGTTTGGCCAACTAGGGTTCAGTTCAGTTCACCTCAGTTAGACTGTAATGGTAGATGCTGTAACTACATCCGAAAAAAAACCCCCAAAAAAACAAAACAAAACATTTTTATGCTTAAAGATATATCTTATCCTCACCAAGGCTGCATTTATTTGATCAAAAAATACAGCAAAATCAGTAATATTGTGAAATATTAATACAAATAACTGTTCTATTGTAATATTTTTTAAATTTGCTCCTGTGATTGGAAAGCTGAATTTTCAGCATCAGAAAATGATTCTGCAAAATTATTGCTAGTGCTCAGAAACTAAATAATAATAATAATAATAATAATAATAATAATAATAATAATAATAAGGATTAATGTATTTATGCAATAGTTTGCATATTTGACCACTAACGTACTTATTGACTTTTTATTTACTAATTTATTTAATTATTTACTAGTTTTATTATCATGGGAAATGAGAACCGTTGTGTATCATTTTGCAAGCAAAGATGTTATGCCACTTTAGAATATTTCACCCAAAAGGTAAGCCTGTTAATATCACACAGGCAGTTTGCTAAATTTGCATGAGAGTTATGCCGGTAAAGGAGTCTGAAACAATTATTTACTCTAGAAATTGAAAGCAAAAACTGACCGAGCTTTAGGCATCTGATGTAGAGCTTTGCCCGAACCCAACGGATTAATTTATATAATTTTATAATTTTTTCAAGCTCCGGCTTGCACGCTAAATGAGCGGTCGTGTAATGCACTTCGATTAGTGTGAGAAAGATGCGAAAATGGATGCTGAGGAGGTGAAATGGAGGCTTGCCTCTGGCGATTACGTTTCAACAAACCATCCTACCCAAAAGTTTCAAAATTAGCCAAATCAGTACTATGCATATTCAGTGTTGCTGGACGCACTATCAGTGAGCGCAGGACCACGCTGAAGCCATCTACAGTGGATTCAATATTTTTTTTCTCCACAAAAACATGTAGCCTAATCTTGGTGAGTAAAGGTTTTTCAAATGATAACTAAATATTAATTGAGTCTTAAATGCATAATGTAGACAGAGTATATAGGCTAATGTTGGCATTATTCTTTAAATTTTCTGAAATTAAATTTCAGCTGCCATTCACCGTGGCGTTGAGGCCAGATTGTGGAGAAGTGGTGAAGCAAATCCCGCAGAGCCTTTATCTTAAAGGTCCCATATTGTCAAAATCGAAATTTCCTGTCTTTTTTCATGACAACTGAGGTCTAGGGGCTATGTAACTACCATATGAGTTCCAAAGCAGTCAATCCACAGTAAACTGCATACAGCCTGCTTAAAGTAGCTGTTTTTTTTTTCACGAGACGCTGTGACTTCCGTAAAGATGTGACGTCCGATCTACTCAGTCACCGCCTTCAGTCACCACCCCGAACACCAACCACTGTCTCACCCTCCTTTTGTCAAACCCAGACAACAACGCATCCATTCCATTGTTGAGCAACAACAACACGAAAACAAGTCGAGAAAACGCTGTTCAGTCCATGGATGTCAGGAAACTACATCATTGCACAGGCTTCCGAACAACGTGAATATAAGAGACCAGTGGCAGTCAACTTCAGCCTCTTTCACACAGCGATTCCGGTAAATACACGGATAATGTGTTCCATGATTTGTTCCGGAGTTGTTTAATTTGGTTCATTCACAGTTGTTTTCCGGAATCTGTGCGTGCTTTACACACAACCCATAAAGACATGTGACGTATGGATATGAGATGTAATGCAACGAGTACGTTTCACTAAACTGAAACTAACCCGAACAATCTATGCTTCAGCGCTGATAGTGTGGAGCTGGCTCTGCCTGATCGCTGCTTCATTCCACTTTGCACGTATTTTTTCGTTGTGAAGAGTCGCATGATAACGTGCATCATCACTACAACACAGCCTTTATGGTTCTGGCTTTTGTTCACACAGCGCTCGTTCCCGTAATTTTCCAGAATCAGCGCGCATTGTGAAAGGGGCTTTACTGAAGCAACAGTTATGTAGCTTACTGCATTCGGTGTTTGAAAAAGAAAAAAACATTAATGATCATTCTGAAATATCCTGTTGAGTATCAGCAGGCTAGGCTCTCTCTGTTGCTCTGAGCTCGCTTACAGCATACATGACGTAGTTACCTGTGGTTGGCCTGGCTGTGCGTCACTCAGAAAACAACAGGCCAATCAGAAGAGAGGCTCATGAATATTAATTAGATGAGCCAAAATCGACCTGTTTTTGACAGAGCTCCTAAAAAAGGAGCTGTAAAAATGTATTGAGATGGATTTTGGCACTTATACCGCAAATATATATTCTTAACGACATCAACAACTAAAATAAACCTCCAGAAATGTGTACAATATGGGACCTTTAATTTCGTTATTAAGATGGGCACAAATACCCATCTTAATTTAGAATTTATCTTAATTTGATTTGTTAAGAAAGGCTCATTTTTATTGCCGTATTGACATATTCATAGGCTAAGTGTATGCCTAGGCTAATTTAGAGTGCTGAGATGTTACTATGTTACAGAGGACTTTGTTCCAACTTTGTTCCAAGTGGCCTATAGCCTATGATAGTCATGAATAAATTATGTTAAAACATGTATAATATACTCATTCTTGACATAAGGCGAAAGAGCTGTGTGCTTGCGCACATTTGAATAATGTTGGGCTGTAATCGGGTTCTTTTAAAAAGCTGCCAATCAAACTGTACTGTTTGGGCTTGGGCCGAAATATATGACCTTGGACCACAAAACCAGTCTTAAGTAACACAGGTGTATTTTGTAGCAATAGCCAAATATACGTTGTAAGGGTCAAAATTAGATTTTTCTTTAATGCTAAAAATCATTAGGATATAAAGAAATGATCATGTTCCATGGAGATATTTTGTTAATTTCCTACCATAAATATATCAAAACTTAATTTTTGTGATGATGTCTGAATCTCTATTAAACAAACAAACAAACAAAACAAAGACCTATGTGACTGGTTTTGTGGTCCAGGGTAACATATTTTAGACATTGTTTATGCAGCCTTGGTGAGCACTTAATAGACTTTTTTAGAAAGCATTCCAAAATAATGATTCAATTAACCCTTCGCAGGGAATTTGACAGGCAATCTGACCAATCATAAGGCCAAATCTGCCATTTTTGTCCAACAAACAAACCAGACAGGAGAGTAGATTTATGTTAGTGGAATTAAACTTGAAAAAATGGGGTGTATTGACGTATTTCCGTGGTTAAAACACAATACCTTCTGATGTTTATTCATGTTTATTTCATGCTATAACTAGTAAAGAGGATAAGATGACCGTTTCATGTACCACTTAAACTAAGGCACTACAGTGATCTGTTGCAACACATTAAAGAGCCACAAAATGGCAGTTTGATAAATGCAAGTTAATTCTTCAGTTTAATCTTTATTTGCTAAAAAGGCACATAAATTCCTGTAGAGATAGCAATACACATTCTCCTGTTTTTGCCAAATAAATGAAAAACATGTCATCAATGTCTTCTCTCTTGCTGTATCAAAATCTCCCCTAGCTTTCCTCAGAGATGGTCCCAATAATGTGCTTAAAGTCAAGTTTATTTTATTTTATTTTTTTTTTATTTGTTTTGCACAAATTAAAATAAATACAACACAAAGGACATACTGTAGCATATTCAGTGCCGGAGGAGGCAAAAAGCCAGTATGGCTTATCCAAAGCCTCCACCAAAGAAAAATAAAAAATAGCCAAAGAATGCAAACACAATATAATACAACTCATAAAAAACAAAAAAAGTAGTAGATTTCAATTCAGTTTGTGCATGATTACATGATATAACAATTTTTTTAATAATGTATCCTAAATTGTGGATAATTAAGCTACATATCTACATATTTACATATAAGTAAATTTCTGGAGTGTTAAAGATTAAAAGAAAAAAACAAAAACAAGAACCGTACAGAACCGAAAACCGTGACTTAAAACCATGATACGAACCGAACTGTGGGTTTTGTGAACCGTGCCACCCCTAGTTTGAGAGCATGCTGTGTGGCGTGAGAGTGCCATGGCTTGTCGGACATAGCAAAAGTAACAAAGGAGGGCGGGTCTTTGCAAGGTTGATTGCAAATCATATCGTTCTGCTACTTTTTTTGTCAAATTTAGAGTATTCTCTAGTAAAGGGTTTTGAACTATGTGTAATCTTGTGGTGGCATCAGTGTTGCCATCTCAAATGTACTTCAGAAAAAAAGGATCTGCTTTAAAGAGTTTAATGGCAGTAACTTTGCAACTATGTTTGGAAATTAGCTTTTCTTAGAAGGTGCTGCATGCCAACCTGCATCTTCAGGGGAACTGGTTCACCCCACTTCCCAGAAGTTCCCAATCAGATTAGAGTTTTTCAGACTGAGTCAGTGCTTACTATTTTTGTAAGCAGTATTGCTCAGATGGACAGTAACTCCAACATCTTCCCGTCTTTCAGTATAGTGTTGTTTTATATAGTGCTATTTTAGGATTTTCAGTTTTCATTATTATTATTATTTAAAGAAATAAAAAAAAAGTAATTACAAAAAGTATTTTCATAGCTTTATAACATTAAGGTTAAACCACTGATGTCACATGGACAATTTTAACAATGCCTTTACTACCTTTCTGGGCATTAAACGTATCAGTTGTGTTGATGTCTATACAGGGTCAGAAAGCTCTCATAATTCATCAAAAATATCCTAATTTGTCTTCCGAAGATGAGCGAAGGTCTTTTGTGTTTGGAACGACATGAGGGTGAGTAATTAATGACAGAATTTACATTTTGGGGTGAACTATCCCTTTAAGTTTGATTTATTTAAATTTTAGCTTTAGTTTAAGTGCTATAATGTAAACATATATTTTAGTTACCTCTGTTTAATTATCATGCTTTATAGTGTACAAAAGCCATCAAAAAGACCAAATCTGAATGTGGTTCAGTAGAGGACTCTGTTTCTGAACCACCAGGCGCCCCCTAAAGGAAGGCCAGATTTTTGTGTCATTGAAAACAATTACTAAACTACAACTTGCAACATTTCCCCCGTAGTGGAATCTGTTTTCACCTAATCACTTTATTAGTGGTTTTTGCTGCCATACATCTTACTTAGCCTCCAGGATAAGGTGCTAACTCTAAACTGACTTTCAAATAACTCATCACGGATAATCTCAGCCACCCACCATGCTTCAGTGAGCACAACCTATCTTCAACCTATCCTTAAGTGTGATACCCTGAAACGGTAACCTTGCCATCGTCGAGGTGTTAGTGTATGTGTGTGTGTGTGTGTGTGTGTGTGTGTGTGTGTGTGTGTGTGTGTGTGTGTGTGTGTGTGTGTGTGTGTGTGTGTGTGAAAGTGTGGGGTTACTTCATAAATGAGACTGAGTCCATACCACAGACACACACACACACACACATGTTTGTTTTTGTGAATTGTGGGGACATTCCATAGGCGTAATGGTTTTTATACTGTACAAACGATATTTGCTATCACCCTACACCTTCCCTACACCTAAACCTAGCCCTCACAGGAGACTGTGCATATCTTTACATTCTCAAAAAAACGTATTCTGTATGATTTATAAGCCTTTTGAAAAGTGGGGACATGGGCAATGTCCTCATAAGTCACCCTCTCCTTGTAATACCTATGTCATACCCATGTTATTACACCAATTTGTGTCCTGATATGTCACAAAAACACACACACACACACACACACACACACACACACACACACACACACACACACACACACACTCACTTACTTGCCCAGTCAGAAATAGGAGCATCAGGCTTGCAGTTGGGCCTCTGGGTGATGAGCCTGTAGACTAATTAAAAGATATGAGATCTAGCATATGGGCTGAGTTCTTCCTCTCCACCTGACACTTCTCACCTCCGTCCCTATGCTGGGATTTTCATTAGCTCTTAATCACGGCCTATTCAGCTGAGCATCGCACTGTAATTCAAGTCGCATTGTCCATGTAATATCACTCAGTGTGATATACTATATAGCAGATTTTAATTACTTTCTTCCTTTTTATTGAATATATATGTTTATTTGTTTTCCAGATCACTGTGTTGACATGACAAGCAAATACTACTGTTGTAGTTTGTTTGTTTATTTATGGTTTGTTTTACACTACCAGTCAAAAGATGTATTGCATTTATTTGATCCAAAGTACAGAAAAAAACAATTATGTAATTTTTTTTTTACTATTTAAAATAACTGCTTTCTATTTAAATATATTTTAAAATGTAATTTATTCCTGTGATCGAAGCTACATTTTCAGCATCATTACTCCAGTCTTTAGTGTCACATGATCCTTCAGAAATCATTCTAATATCCTGATTTCCTGCTCAAGAAACATTTCTTTTTAATTATTATTATCAATATTTGTAACATTTGAGTACATTCTTAATTTTTTTCAGGATTTTTTGATGAATAGAAAGATCCAAAGATCAGCATTTATCTGGAATAAGAAGCTTTTGTAACAGTATGCACTATACCATTCAAAAACTTTATTTTATTTTACTTTTTAAAGGAAAATTATAGAAATTTATATTTTTATTTAGCAAGAATGCTTTAAATTAATCAAAAGTGATGATAAAGACAATATATAATGTTACAAAATATCTCTATTTCAGATAAATGCTGTTCTTATGAATTTTCTATTCATCAAAGAAACCTGAATAGAATCTACTCAGCAGATTTTTTTAGCAGAAAATCTGAATATTAGAATGATTTCTGAGGGATTATGTGACTGGAGTAATGACGCTAATAACTCACCTTGGAAATCAGGAATAAATAATAATAAATAATAAGGAATCAAATAGAAAGCAGTTATTTTAAATAGTAAAATATTTTAAAATGTTACTGTTTTTACTGTACATCGGATCAAATAAATGCAGGCTTGGTGAGCAGAAGAGACTTCTTTAAAAACATTAAAAACCTTACTGTTCAAAAACTTTTGACTGGTATTTATATTATATTTATCTATCAATCAATGTTTTCAATGAAATTGGAATAAACAAATATTCCAAGCTTGAATATAAAACCTTACTTACATATACTATCTAACATTTGTAAACGAATTGAATAAATACATCAATAAATAAATAAAATAAAATATTATTTAATACCAACTAGGCCTGTGTATTTGCCCCCATAGTTACTAGTTTCATTACAACCAAACACATTAAATATATATATAATATGTTTATTTGAAAGAGAACCTACCAGACTTAATATTAGTTTCTACTATTATTTACACAGTATGTAAGAAATGAGAAATCCCACCATAACGGTTGCAATTATATTGAGTTTTGTAATGTAATGTCTACTTGTTTGTTGGTTGGCTTTCACTGCATGACTAATGTGATCAGTGTATTCTCTCTAAAATGTGTATAACCATGACCACAGTTATGCACAGTTATTTGCAACATTTTGCTCTAAACCTTTTTGTTAATGGTCTTTGATGGACAATAACTTCTGTAGATCAAGAATAAATGTCAGTAAAGTGATTTATGTTGTGATGATATGCAGTCATCATTAGCTTTGTAACCTCTTCTAGGTCATGCTGAACTTACACTGCTCTGTGAAATGGTATTTATTGCAGCTCAGATCCGTCCAATCTATTGATTACTTTGACATTTTCAGCGCAGAATATGTTCTTGGTAGCTTTGTGCCATTTATGTTGTTTGGTTTGCATGTGGGTTCAGGTGTGTGCGAACAAAATACACTCCATAGCGGCTGAATTCATCAGGAAAGCCAACACCGTCATTTAAGGTGCGAACCGCAACATTTTCAGGAACGCAAACAGATAGAAATACATCTTAATAGCAGAGCATTCCCAGAGATCCCGTGGACGTACGTTTCAAGCTGTCAGAGAGCATACCAGCGTGTCCCCTTACAAATTCAAATGTGTGCACAGCAACTCGCCTGGGAGGCCGTCCCTAACTTACCCACAATTGTCTTTTTTCTTTTCCTCCTCTCTCTCCTCTGATCTTTCCATCACTCGCCCTCTCCGTCTCCTTCCTGCCCTGAGACAGCCATTAACAAAAAGGCAGTGTTTAAATGGCTTTGCCAGCGCGCCTGACATGGCTGTCAGTGTCCCAGAGATTACCCCCGTCCCCTGTCCATCCCACTGAGAAATGATGGAAGGGCCATGACAAAGTAAAGGGAGGGAAAAAACGGACAGAGAGCTGGGAAAAATGATTGACTGATTCATTACAGGCAGCAGGAAATGGTGAATGACTGTTGTCAAGGTGCCCATTATGAGGTCCTCAATGCATCTATGCCTGTTATGAGGTCATCAAACTACATTTTAAAGTCAACATGAAATCATCGTTGACGTTCTCAATGCATTTTCATGCTCCTTTTGTGCTTGTAATGTTTAATCAAAATGCTTATTTACACTGCCATTCAAATGTTTGAAAGCCGAAAGCATGGATTTGAAGAAATACAGAAATACAGTAAACACTTTTTTCCCAGTCCGTTTTTCTTGAGATGGCGAACATGAATTTTCTGAATTGATCATTCAGAAATCATTCTAATATGCTGATTTATGGCTCAAGAAACATTTCCTATTATCACAGTTGAAAGGAGACAAGCCTCTATCATTTAAAATGTTTTTGTACAGTTTCATTTAGTAGAATTATACATTACATTCAAACAAATTGCAAATATTTGTTTCTTAAACAGTTAATTATGTCTTTGTTTAGTCTGTTTAGTTACATTTGCATTTTTCTTGCAATTGTATCAGGTTCAAGCAGTTATTATTATTAAACCGTCATGGATGTGTCCTTTTTCTTTACTGGAAAATCGAGTGAGGCGTAACATGCCAAAACTGTAAAAGCATGAAGAACAAAACATTCAAAAAAGAATGTGACAGATGCCTAATGATTCTTTATCTCCAAATGAGATCAGACGCTTGTACGATTAGTGTGTCGCAAATAAGAGACAATGAAAAAGAGGAACGCAAATCGCAAGCCACTGACCATGAATGAATCTGAAGCTTGCTGGCACAGCAGCTGCTTCCAGTCCTCCTCAGTGCCTTTACAGATTGCATTTCTATCCTCAGTGTTAGCCTTGAATGAATGAATGAATGAATGAATACATAAACAAACATTACTCTTCACATCATATCAAAATACAGTCATGATACAAACATGATGATAGAAGATGATGTTTTGAAAAATGTCATACTGGTAGCAGATGTTGACGTAATTAATGACAGAATTATCGTTTAGCATTCCTTTTTAAGTGACTTGTTATGCAGACAGCACACCCTTTTTGTTTTCTTTATTTTGCAAAATCACAGTTTTTTATTTATTTTGTGAGTATATACAAATAAAAGTAGACCCTTTACAGATTTGATTGATGTAGTGCTTTTATCTGTACAATCAGAAATGACAGAGTAATTGAAGTTCCTTTTGGGAAACTGCCTCAAAACGCCCCAGGGCGTTTTCCGACCCCAGGGGGTTAAATGTATGGTTTTCTTGTTGTGTCCCATGGTGCTTTGCCCAAGGGGACAGCATTTGCAGATCACTGTAATTTGCTGTTTGTTGTCATAGCTATTACATAATTTGCGTCCCAGATTCTAAGCCACTTTGCTAGCACCACCTGCAAACCTCACTGCATCAAAAGAGCGAAGAACACAAATGATAGCTGTATTTAAGGCTATAATTATACTTTATGTGCATATTATATATTATGTGGTTTTGTGTCGCTTTTGCTAATCCATTTTACTTACTTAAGAGCCCTTAAGAAATGTGCTGTACAGCTGCTTGACGAGCCAAAATCTGGCATGGCATCCACAAGATCAGCTAGACGGCAAGCTCCATTGCACACCCACTGTGCTTATATCGTTTCTTTGTTCGCCACAAGTACAGATGGCACAGTATGTACTCCATACACCACACTGAATCATCTTATATTCATTATTGTGAGATACAGACTCGAATAGAGGGGTAAAAGAGCTGCTCCAGACCTTGTAATATTTAAGACATAGATCAGAAGCCCTTGCAAATATTAGGATGCTTGCATTGACGTAAAATCTCTTTTAATTGAGCTGGAATCACTCCAAACTGCCTGCGTCTGCTGCATTAAACATCGGCCATTGAAATACGGCCTGCATAATATGCCTAAGTGGCTGCAACCGCACCGGTTCAAAGCTCAGCACCCTCTGGCACCGTGCAAAATTGTAACCATACTAAGCGTTATCTAATGAAATCAATTTAGCCCAGAGACCTTTCCACTCCGAATGGAATTGTTAGTTGCTTTATCTGTCTGGCCACCACAAGATACAGCATTTTTAGTCTCTGAGTGAGGAGAACTACAGTAACTAGAATTACTAAACCTTTTAAAAATGTTTTTTTTTTTGGTTTTGGCTATTTTTATTGTTATAATTCTCATATTGCATATTACTAGAATATTATCCATCTATTAGTACTAATTAACCACGTATTAATGCCTTATTCTACATGACCTTATTCTACATCCCTAATCCTACCCAATACCTAAACTTAACAACTACCTTACTAACTATTAATAAGCAGCAAATTAGGAATTTATTGAGGGAAAAGTCATAGTTAATAGTGAATAAGTGTTCCCTATTCTAAAGTGTTATCAAGCAGTTTTGTACCCTGCTTCCTTTTATCAGCAATCCATAAAACCTGCCCCCAAACCAATGTAAATCTATCAGAAATGACAGTCAAATAGCAGAGGATTTCGATCAGTCCAAAACTGTGTACTGTTGTGCTCCAATGTCATAGATTCAGGGCCGTTTACCGTTAATGAAGGCCAACCCATGGTCATTAAGTGAGACTGAATAAAAAGCCTTAGTTCAGAATAAAATGCCAGCATCTACCCCTCCCAAACCATCATGGTCCACTGCTCAAGAACAGAGATGTGCCTCTACCCGAGGTCATGTTCATTCTAGGCCAATCGATAAGAATGCATTACTGTAAAATGAGTTTAATTCATTTTCAATAGAGACATAGTGGTAATGTTAAGTGTTTAACTGACAGTTGGGGGTAATAAAAGAGGGTGATTTCAGAATGTTACACAACTATTCTCATCCCATATATATATATATATATATATATATATATATATATATATTAGGGATGCACCGGAATTTCGACCACCAAAAATTATTGTCCGAAATTGGCATTTTTGGTTTTCGGACAAAAAGAGAAAAAGGGCAATAAATACATGGCACGCCACTCTCTCTCTAGCCGTCGTCACTGCGCTGTGATGCTTTACTCAATATTCTACTCTATGAATGTGCGTCAAAGTTGATTCTGTGCTTACTTTATCCAATATTTGATGTTTTTTTTTTTTTTTTTTTTTATGTTGTAGATTTAAGTAGCAAATGAAAATCGCTAAAAGTATTGATTATATCTTGAGACAAAGGTCTTCTTGGTGATTTTCAGTTTTGTTTAAGATAATTAAAGCAACAGTTTTTAAATAACAAAAGAATATGTAAAGGATGGTATTTGTGGTAAACAAAAAAAGCACCCCTGCTGTTGGGACATAAAAAGGCACAGTAAATAACATGATAGTTAATAGAAGGCTGACTTGTTGACATGACTTTGTTAGATTCAGATGGTAAATATCATACATTATATTGGGTGTCCATCTTAGAGATAATCACTATGTTTAGAAAGAAACCATCATATAAAAAAAAATATGCTATTAATCATATCATATAATAAAAATATAATTTCTTGTTACTACTGTAAATTTATATTAAATTACTATGGGACATCCTTCAATGCTTTCAGAATCTTTACATTTTAAAATGAATTTGTTTCTGTATTTTAAAATAAATGTTTTATAAAAAACTAATTTTAATGACAGTATATGTATTGAACAAAAATGTATTATTTTATTTATCAAAATAAGCAGACAATATTACACACTTTTTACTGTATCTGATTCTGTTGCACCTTACTGAGGTAAATAATATATTGATATTTATAATTAATATATTCTATATTTCTGTCCAATTTAATTGTGTTACTTTCAATACAAGTGTGGTTATTTTATCGGCTTGTGATTTTTTTTATTATTATTTTTTTTTTTATTCAGTGCCATTAAAATGATTGAATTAAATTAAAACGTCTTACAAAATTACTTTTTTATTATTTAATAAAATAACAAATAATTATTACAAAGCATTTTTGGTTTCAGTTTCTGCATCTAGAATTTTCATTTTCGGCCCAGAATTTTAATTTTGTTGCCTTCCTAATATATATTTATTGGCAGCGACTATTTTGTGATGGATTTACACTAAGTGAAAATAGAAGTATTTTCTTAACTTTATGCTATTTACACTAAGTGCAAATAGCAATGTATTTAATTTACACTAATTAAAAATAGCAGTATTTTCTGCTATATCTGCACCTCAGTATTGTAGTACATTATAAAACAGTATACAGTAACAGTAAGGGTAAATGATCATTTTTACTAAAATTATTAAATGGATGCTGCCTTATTGGGACAATAAAGCCCACCTACCCTAACCCTACCCGATACTTAATTTTCAACTTTTTATTTATTCCCTTTATTTTTACTCTAAGTATACGCCTTTCTGATGTGAAATGAGATGTGAAAATGCAGAAGAACGCGTTCGGCAAAAGGCGAAATCGAACTCGGGCGATTGATTAATTCATGCATTTATTGATTCATTTATTTGTTCATTTATTTGTTTTTTGCTGACAGTGACTGTAGTAAAGATGGCATTTTGCTGAAAATCTGAGGTTACCATGGTAACTTTGGCAAGGGATATATATATAAATAAATATATAATATATATAAATATATTACCCTTCATAATTCTAAGCCCACATACTTCAGACATTTAAATGCCTAATTATGTCTCTACTCTTCGCCTCTGCAGAAACGTTAAGTTATTTTCAGAATCTAAATATTTAATGTTTATTATGCAAACTGTTCCCTTCCGGAGGGAACTCTACGCTGCGTCCTGGTGGACACTATGGGAACTGCCTTCAGCGTGACCGGTTCTGAAGCTCTGAAGAACAACGACAATGAACTTTGACATTGGCCGGCGCCAGCCTATGACATCATCACAAGGCGCCTACCAGTATAAAAGGGGTGCTTGTGAATACATCAACCATCTTTTTGTCCTTCAGACTGACCTTGTTCTAAGCGTGAGTAGAATGATGATTCCTAGAGCAGGATGTGGCTGTTTTGGGCGAAAAGTGATTTTCTGAGCTCTCACAGCCTGCCTGCCCCGCGTATGATGAGCTGTTGTCTGTTATGAACCGCGCTGCGGTCTGCTTTGATCTGCGTTGAAAGCACGTGCAGGGGGAGGTTGCTCATAGCAGTTTATATGAGCAATTTCTCCCTGGCCATAACAGACCAGTCCCCATGTGCATCCCATTCCTTCCTGATCTATATAATAGGATCGGGAGGGCATGGGATAAACCATGTTCAGCCCGCACTCATCTATATCAGCATGTTATGCTGATGCAGAGTGAGTGCGTGAGAATGGCAGGCCGTTGATGCCATCGCCTGAGGATACGCTTGCTGTCTCTCGGCGGGGGTGGCGTCAACGCTGAGGGCATACGCGGCAGCGGGTCAGGCTGGTGCTGCCTGCACACAGTGGCAGTGTTGCAGGCGTACCAGGCTGATCTGCTGGAGGATAAAGACCCGTGGAGATGGCTGAGCTGTTTCACACAACAGATTTGTGGGTGAATTTGGCAGACATCAGGGAGAAAGAGGAGTGCTTTCTCCTCGATGCGCCAGTCTCGCCTTCCGAATTATTCTGTACATCCGTTGAGACGATGATCAACTAATTCAGGGAGGCGGAGGCGTGCTCAGCGGCTAATAGATCCCTTAGATCTTTTCGGATCTTTTGGGTCTGTTATTCCTCACCGGTCTTCATCCCCACCCAAACGCAGGGGGAGCCTGGCCCCTCCTGGCCTGCGGGCTGGAGGCAGGACCAGGCGGTTTGTGTGACCACTCGAGACCCTCCTCCTGGGAGGGGTAGGTCTCAGAGGAGACGTGATGTGCGTTATAGGAGACGGCATCGTAGGGAAACGATCCTCTCCCTTCTCCCTCACTGTCGCTCGGCCGCCTGCCCTTTTTCCCCCTATAAGACTCTGGGGCTGGGCTGATGATAGATTGATAGACTCAATCCGTTGGCCCGGTACATGAACTGACATATATGTGGTTGTGTATATATGTATATGTATGTATTCTTTGTCTACCAGCTCCGCTTGGGTGAGACTTTAGTATTTGAGCTCCATACTGAGCTTCTAAGGTCCCTAAGTGTCGAGTGTAGCCAGGTCTTCCCTCGTTTGTGAGGTAGTGTACCGAGACCTCCACTCGTAAATAACTCCGGTAGGGGTTAAGTGTTGTCAGGCTTCCTCTCATTCTGGAGAGTTATCCTTTCAAGCCTCCGCTGTTTTGAGCTTGGCTTAGGCATTAATTATACCTGCATATGCATGTTTACACACCTACTGGGTGAGATCTCCACCCATCCTATAGTGTAAGCAACCTAGGGTTGAGTGTTGTAGGCTGCCTCTCTTTGTGAGTCAGTGCATTGAAGCCCACGCTCCCCAGGGCTCTGCTTCTAAATTTTTAGGAAGAGGAAAGTTTAGTAAACCCCCCTGTGAGTATTTTTATTCAGGCCTCCTCTCTCTGAGAGTTGCGCTGAGGAGATTTTCCCTCTTTTGAGGTTCATGTTTAGGCCGATTTCTCACAGTTCTATCAGCACTGGGCAGTTCTAGTAGCTTGTAGGCTCCTTTGAGCCTCGCTTTTACACTAAGCAAATTTTGGCAGGTCTTCCCTTGGTGAAAGCCCTGTGTTGGACCTCCAGGGTTCACTTTTGAACCCTGTATAGGCGCTTAAAGCTCTGTCCAGATGGTAGTTTAGTATGTAGGCTTACTGAGCCTCATTACTATATTGGGGTTGAGTGTAGTAGGTCTCCCCTCATTGTTAGTGAGTTGTGTTGTTTAAGACCTCCACTCCTAGATTTTCCTGCCACGGTGAGCGTTGTCAGGGTGTTGTAGGCTTCCTCTCGATATGAGAGTCTTTCTGCAGAGGCCTCCACTCTTGAGTGCTGCTGATTAGGTCTCCTCTCGCCTGTGGCGTTATGATGATGATCTGGCTCTCATAGTCTTCCCTATGGCTTAGACTGAGAGCTCTTAGATGTGTTCTCTCTGTGAGAACCATCTAGCTGCAGCCGTCGCTCTCCTTAGAGCTCCGCTTCTAGTACATTCTCACAGTATATAGCTGGTAGGCCCTGTTAGGTCTCGCTAAATATTTTGGTATTGTGCTAAGAGCCCCTCTGCCAAGGCTGAGTGTTGTTAGGCTTTTCTCTCCTTAGAGATTCATTTGAAGCCTCCACTCTACAGAGTCCTATGTGTAGACTCTCGGGTGAGTTTATGTACTTGTAGCGTTGAGTGTAGCCAGGTCTCCCCTCAGTGAGGGTTGTTATTTGAGACCTCCACTCTCGAGCTTCTCTCTCTAGGGAATATTAGGCCTCTTGTGAGCAAACTGCTACCACTATGACAAGGTTTCCCCTGCTAGAAAGCCTGGGTACCTCCTTAAACCCACAGTAGTGGTGAGGACTCACGTAAAGCTTTGAGCACTCCCTAAAACCCACATAAAGTGGTAAGTGCACATGCAAGTCTTTGGGCACTTTCTAAAATCCACATGAATGGTAAAGATCCCCCCCTAAGGGTTGGGTTCTTTTCTAAAATCCTGTATGGTATGGGTTACGCAGTACTGCTCCGTTCCCATTCTAGAGTTGGTTCTAAAACCTCTGGTTTTTCCCACTCCTTTTTGGTAGCATGGTGTTTCGGGTCTCCTCTCTGCGAGAGTTGTTTGACCGTCACTCTGAAAGAGCTCACTAGGCCCATTCTCACAGTCATGACAGCTGATAGGCCCCTTCCTGGCCTCGCTAACTATTCTTGGTGGAGTGCTGATACTACCACTCACCAAGACTGAGTGTCGTCAGGCTTTTCTCTCTCTTTAGAGATTCATTTTTGAAGCCTCCACTCTACAGAGCCCTGCTTTCAGCATGTGAGCCCTGCTGTGAGTCTTGTTATTCCCAAAAAGGCATTGAGTGTAGCCAGGTCTCCCCTCACCGAAGGTCATTATACTGAGACCTCCACTCTTAAGAGCTTCTCGTAGGATTGAGCGTTGTCAGGCTTCCTCTCATTATAGAGAGTCTTCTATGAAGCCTCCGTTCTCCAGAAGCTCCGCTTCCAGTACTTTCAAGCGTGAGTGTAGCCAGGTCTCCCCTTACTGAAGGGTTATTTGAGACCTCCACTCCTAAGAGCTGGTGGATTGAGCGTTGTCAGGTTTCCTCTCATTTTAGAGAGTCCTCTATGAAGCCTCCGTTCTCCAGAAGCTCCGCTTCTAGTACTTCCAAGCGTGAGTGTAGCCAGGTCTCCCCTCACTGAAGGGTTATTTGAGACCTCCACTCTTAAGAGCTGATGGATTGAACGCTGTCAGGTTTCCTCTCATTTTAGAGAGTCTTCTATGAAGCCTCCGTTCTCCAGAAGCTCCGCTTCTGTACTTACAAGCGTGAGTGTAGTCAGGTCTCCCCTCACAAAAGGGTTTATGTTTGAGACCTCCACTCTTAAGAGCGTCTCGTAGGATTGAGCGCTATCAGGCTTCCTCTCACTGTAGAGAGTCTTCTATGAAGCCTCCGTTCTCCAGAAGCTCCGCTTCCAGTACTTCCAAGCGTGAGTGTAGCCAGGTCACCCCTCACTGAAGGGTTATTTGAGACCTCCACTCTTAAGAGCTGGTGGACTGAGCGTTGTCAGGTATCCTCTCATTTTAGAGAGTCTTCTATGAAGCCTCCGTTCTCCAGAAGCTCCGCTTCTGTACTTACAAGCGTGAGTGTAGTCAGGTCTCCCCTCACAAAAGGGTTTATGTTTGAGACCTCCATTCTTAAGAGCTTCTCGTAGGATTGAGCGTTATCAGGCTTCCTCTCACTGTAGAGAGTCTTCTATGAAGCCTCCGTTCTCCAGAAGCTCCGCTTCCAGTACTTCCAAGCGTGAGTGTAGCCAGGTCTCCCCTCACTGAAGGGTTATTTGAGACCTCCACTCTTAAGAGCTGGTGGATTAAGCGTTGTCAGGTTTCCTCTCATTTTAGAGAGTCTTCTATGAAGCCTCCGTTCTCCAGAAGCTCCGCTTCTGTACTTACAAGCGTGAGTGTAGTCAGGTCTCCCCTCACAAAAGGGTTTATGTTTGAGACCTCCACTCTTAAGAATTTCTCATAGGATTGAGCGTTATCAGGCTTCCTCTCACTATAGAGAGTCTTCTATGAAGCCTCCATTCTCCAGAAGCTCCGCTTCCAGTACTTCCAAGCGTGAGTGTAGCCAGGTCTCTCCTCACTAAGGGTTATTTGAGACCTCCACTCTTAAGAGCTGGTGGATTGAGCGTTGAGGTTTCCTCTCACTTTAGAGAGTCTTCTGTGAAGCCTCCGTTCTCCAAAAAGCTCAGCTTCCAGGCTTTGCTGTCGCCTGAAATAATATATGGTGTTTTTCCCTCGCTATGCTCTGGGCACCTCCTCAAATTCCACAATAGTGGTGAGTACTCACGTGAAGCTTTGAGCACTCCCTAGAACCCACGTAGAGTGGTAAGTGCACACGCAAGTCTTTGGGCACTTTCTGAAATCCACATGAGTGGTAAAGATCCCCCCCCTAAGGGTAGGGTTCTTTTCTAAAATCCTGTATGGTATGGGTTACGCAGTACTGCTCCGTTCCCATTCTAGAGTTGGTTCTAAAAAACCCTGGGTTTTTCCAACTCCACTCCAGACAGCACTATTTATAGGATCGAGTGTCGCTAGGCTTCCTCTCATCTAGAGAGTCTTCTTGTAGAAGCCTCCACTCTCCTGAGAAACTCCACTTAGGTGGTTCTATTGCTTAGGTTCTTGGAGCCTCATGAATCACCTCCAGTGTTGAGTGTAGTTAGGTCTCTGACCTCCACTCCCAGAGTTCCCCGCAAGTACAGAGTGTTGCCAGGCTTCCTCTCATTTAGAGAGTCTTTCTGGAGCCTCCACTCTTCAGAACCCCCGCTTAGTATGAAGACTTAAGGGTAAGCTTCACTACTTTCTCTAGCGGTGAGTGTAGTTAGGCCTACTCTCGCTTAGAAGAATCAGGCCTCCACTCCTAGGAGTTCCGTGCTTGGGTAGCCGAGCTAGCTGTGACGTCGGCCCAAGCGATTCTCGCTGGTAGTGGGGAGTGATGTTCCTTCTTGACTCCTCAATCAGTCAGTTGTTCACTTACTCCTCAGCATGGCAGCGTTGGTATTGACGTTCCCATAGTGTCCACCAGGACGCAGCGTAGAGTTCCCTCCGGAAGGGAACGTCTAGGTTACGTATGTAACCCTGGTTCCCTGAGGACAGGGAACGAGACGCTGTGTCTCATAGCCATGCTTCGGGCCCCACTTACGTCTCCGTCAGACAAAAAGATGGTTGATGTATTCACAAGCACCCCTTTTATACTGGTAGGCGCCTTGTGATAATGTCATAGGCTGGCGCCGGCCAATGTCAAAGTTCATTGTCGTTGTTCTATAAGAGCTTCAGAACCGGTCACGCTGAAGGCAGTTCCCATAGTGTCCACCAGGACGCAGCGTCTCGTTCCCTGTCCTCAGGGAACCAGGGTTACATACGTAACCTAGACGTTTTTTTTTTTTTTCCCCCACCACTGTGCACTGTGCACTCATGCTAACTCTGTTAACATTTACCTTTTTTCCCTCCGTGAAAAAGATGGCTATTGGTTTCCAACCTGATAAACTCCAAGGCCTGTATCATGTTCAATCTAATGAAATTTGACTGTTGTTTCTTGGCTGACTGTAATAATACTTCAGCTTCAATTTCTTTGACGTATCAGGATCCAATGCTAATAACCTTAAATTTGAATACCAAATGGCAGCTCTTTCTCCTCATCCATCCTCTCTGATAACCAGTCACAACGATCAGTCAATCAGACGATCTATATCTGTCTCCCTGGCTTTCATTGACACCATTTGCCCTAATCTGGGAACATCAAACTCAATAGTGTTTGATTGTTCTTTTGTCTAGTTTTTTAGAAAAGTGTCACTTTGTTCTCCAAACATGTGACGTGATGTATTGTTGTTTTAAAACTATCGTTTCTTTTGAAGACATGCTTCTTCAAAGACAAGAAACGTCAAAGTGGATGGCTTTTTTTTCCTTCTCGTATCTCAGCGGAACCCCAGTGATGTGTCCTGGTCAAAAAGGCACCACTGAGCTCTTCACAGTTCTCCTCCATTAGTGTTTTCACTGGATCTTTTTTTTTCCCTCCACTGCTGAGCTTCTTTGAAGACACAATCAGAATGCTGCTCCTGCTGAGGTGACATAAAACACAAACGTCTGATCCATCTCGAACCCTCCTCTGCCTAGCTTTGCTTTTGTTGCAGCTTTTCTTTTCAGTGCTATTTTTCCCTGAGTTTCAAAATTGATTCCCCCTTTTTTTTTGGGTGAATCTCTTCTTCTTTTTTTTTTTTTTTTCTCGCACACAGCACAGCATAGAAATCCTATTCATCCAGTAAGTTCACAAACTGTTCTCCTCTAAAAGGAAAGAAAAAAAGGAATAAAATAATGCAAATCCAGAGGGCTGGGAATGAGAAACGGACATGAGCGATGTTTCATTGTGAAACCCATTGAGTTCTGGAATGGAGGCCTTTGCTCACTGTGCTGCCCCGAGGCAGTTGACCTCATCTGTGTCTTACTAATGGATGGAGAAGAACAAAGAAGATATAGACAGTGCCCTTCCAACTGTACATGTTGTTTTCATCTCAGACATCCTCTGTACAGTGACTTTCCACGACAAGCCCCTCTAAGCTGTGACTTCAATGGCATCAGAGCCCTACTGATGAGTGTGTGGACTGTTCTGGTTTGTATTATTCAAGGCACGGCCTTGACAGCACTGTGTGGATGTTTTATTCCACAATCATCAAAGGAGACAGCGTGCTTCTCCAATGCTTTGTATGAGAAAATGAATGGGGAGAAAGACAAGAGCTGGAAATTCTGACGGGCCACAAAGCGTAATGTGTCACCACCAGCAGCCATCACTTTGGCTTAGTGTTACGATGTGTCTGAAAGAGCTTTCAGGATGTAGACTGATAGACCTTCTGAAGGGGCCTCAGGCAAGAGAGTTAAGGCGAGACGACCCTCAGTCTCGGAAGAAGACAGTTTTGAGCACAGATTAGATCAGCGGTTCTCGTCTGGGTTTGCTACAGGGCCTAGACTTTACATTGGCAATCAAGTGGCAACCCAACAGTATACCAAAACCCTGTATTTAATGTTGTCTGAGTCATTTTATTTTACACTTGTTTCTCGGGAGGGGAATCGATAACTGGTTCTTGTTGAGAACCGGTTCCCAGTGTTTCAATTCCTTTGAATCGTTTGCAAAATTTGCAAACGATTCCCTTAACGATTCCAGTGGGCACGAATGACGTCATCACGCGCATTGCGTAACTTACGCACGTTGCGTAGCTTACGCTCAGTCAATAGTAAGCATGGCACCTAAGCGGAACAAACGCTCAAAAGTCTGGTTGTATTTCACCAAAAACGAAAATAGGGCAACTTGCAATACTTGCAGCATAGATATTTCATCAAAGGGAGGAAATACCACTAACATGCTAAAACATTTGCGCACACAGCATGCAATAACAATAAAAGAATGTTGCGTTTTCGATCCGCTCCGGACTAACAGTTCTAAACCCAGCAGCGGCAGCAGCAGCAACAACGTTAGCATGTCCTAGGCTAATAAAACTGCAGGTAACTAATTAACTAACAAACACTGCCATTCTATTAGCTGTGTAAAACTTGCTGTTAGTAACGGTTAACGTTAAATTAATGCCTTCTCATGCATTACATTTAGATGACCATCACGAGAGATGCTAATCAACAATTTGTTGTCCCTTTTCTTCCAAATGAGAATCGATAAGGGAATCGATAAAAAATTGAATCGTTAAGCAGAATGGAAAATGGAATTGGAATCGTAAAAATCATCAATTCCCATCCCTACTTGTTTCATGGAAAAAAGCATGGAGGAATCTTGCACAATCTGTCCATGATATAGATTTTTTCTTTTTTTTTTTTTAGTTTTAATGAACTGCCCCTAGTAATGATTAACTGATGACAGAATTTACATTTATTTTAACATTTAACATAAAGTGTAGTCTTGGGAAAAGTGCTAAAATGCTGTCTATGGCACCAGAAATCACATGGAACATGGATAAATATGTTTGTTTATATATCTGATTAAACACGATTTATTAATCACATTAAATTGATATGATAACATGAAGCTGCGATTTTCAGATTTCCATATCCTTATAACAAAAAAAAAATATTTGTAAACGTGTACACATGCAAAATACAGTATCAGTCAAAAGTTTTTGATGAAGATTTTTTTTCAATGTTTTTTTAAAGAAGTCTCTTCTGCTCACCAAGTCTGCATTTATTTAATCCGAAGTATAGCAGAAACAGTCAAATTCTGAAATAGTTTTACTAGTTCAAATAACTGTTTTCTATTTGAATATATTTTAAAATGTAATTTATTCCTGTGATTTCAAAGCTGAT
>NC_133366.1:16799086-16824825 GCF_049309525.1 Garra rufa
GTGACAAATTGGGATGTTCAAGCGTGGCCAACAGTCCTGTTTTCCCTCCCTCTATCTCTGTGCTGAAGCTTGGCCACCCCCCCCCCCCCCCCTTTTTCTGTGAAATCAAATCTTATTAATAGCCGCTCCGATGCGTCCTTTGTACCTTTTCTGGGCACTTATGCCTAATGACCCATACAATATTAATTGAATCACTTTAGGGTGGCCAAATAGTTTTGTCAAACAAGTTTGCAATTTGTGTAATTGTTAACCATGTACTCTTTATTTTTTTTTATCTTTTTTTCCCCCATGGAAAAAAAGTGTGCAGTGTACATAATAGTGATAATGAACAGTGAATTCCCACTTTCATTGGACATTTAATTGGATTGATAGTGATGGAGAGCAGAAGCGAGGTGGTCAGGCGTGGAATACCCAAACCATCTTTGTTCTGTCAGCTTATTTTAGCAAGATGAGTGGCCCCGAGCAGAAAACAATAGAACATGAGTACTGTATTGATCCCTGAGGGGAAATTCAGGTGCAAACTGGGAGCGACATCAAACAGAGTGCTCAAAAAACACCACTATACATAGAACGCAATTAAGACCGTGCAAGACATAGTGTGCCAGTCGCATCAAATGCATAGCTTGCAGTGTGAATGCATTATGTGGAATTATCATGTTGGAGCATGAATGGGGGGAAAAACATGTCCTTGTTGAATGTCATTGTTCCTCACTAGGGTAACCCTCTCAGGAACATTTGTGTGTGTGTGTGTGTGTGTGTGTGTGTGTGTGTGTGTGTGTGTGTGTGTGTGTGGGTGTGTGGTGTGTGTGTGTGTGTGTGTGTGTGTGTGTGTGTGTGTGTGTGTGTGTGTGTGTGTGTGTGTGTGTGTGTGTGTGTGTGTGTGTGTGTGTGTGTGAGCATGTATGTGGATATGGCATTGTAATGCAAAAGCAGAAGGCAAACACGAACAACTGTAGGACTACAAAGAGCACAATGGTGGAATAAGTTGGTGGCTGAAGGTGCTTCAAGATCGTTGTTCTCCAAGGGCACATTGCTGCCAGTAAAACCAGGGTTATGCAGTTGGCTTTTGTGAATAATTTGTATATAGTGTTAATATGGCACCAATCGCAAACTTGTAGAACATCTGTTTTGGCTTGCTACACCTAGGCAAGACTTCATGATACTTGAAGGATTACAGTACCTCTACAATCCTGCTCTGGGGCCCATTTCCCAAAAGCATCATAAGCAGGGCTTAATCTCAAACGAAAAAAGAATGACGGAAAGGTTTGACAGTCCCAGTTTCCCAAAAGCATCTTAAGTTTAGTATTTCAAGAATGTCATAGAAAGAGATAAGACCACTACCTGGCTATTGAGTGGAAACTGTCTCAGCAACATTTAGGTAGGATGTAAATCTCAATCTCACATAAGTATCTTAAGTGCTTTTTTGGGAAACAAAAGATTTCTGTGGAACACAAAAGAGAAATGAGACGTGTTTTTGTGTATGTGGTGTTGTTTTGGGCCCCATTGACCTTCATTGTATGGACAAAACCAGTTCAAACTTTCTCAGACTCTCACATTTTGTTTTCTGCAGAAGAAATAAAATTATGCAGTTTTAGAATGACATGAAAGTGAGTGAAACTTAGCCCTTTAACATCTAAAATACATTGGAAAATGAGGCCCTTTACCCTTGCTGGTTTTAAAGACAAAAACCTACCAACAAATCATTTGTTTTGCTGATGTTTAGCCGTGGCCATTTCCCCTGAAACCCAAAGACAAAGTGCATAAACGATTCAAAGAGTATATTCATTGCTCACAAAAGAAAAGACATGAATATAAAAAGGTCTTATTTATTTATGCTTGTAAACAACATGACAAATGAGTTCTCAAAACATGCTTGGAAAATTTCAATTTACGTAAAAATGTCTATCAAAGGCTATTTCGAGGTCTTAATCTATATGGTTCAGATTTAGACACTAAAATAAATGTATTACTTTTTTTATCATCGTTTATCTCAATGGTTGTTCCTTATGTGGCTAATGCAATTTTGCATTCGGCAGGAAACGAAACAGATGTAAAGCCTTGGGGCATTTTACAAGGCTCAGTAAACTGTGCTTCAAGTAATCAACATGATTGAAAACATAGAACAAATGCAAGTTTAAAAATTCAACTCCATTGATCCCACAACAGAGCACATTAAGTGCACAATAGGCCCTTTGTAAAAAACAATTGATTCCTCATCACAAGGGGTTGTGTTTGTCGTTATCGGTCAATACGGTAGCAATACACTTTACACGTTTACAATGTTTATTTTACCCAGGATTGAGCTGCACTTTTAATCAGATCTTTTCATTTACACTTAGGTGTTTAGCAGACGCTTACCCAAATGAGGAGTCTACAAAAAAGTGATTCATCTTAAGATCCTTGTAGAAGAATACAAAGAGCTTTGCATAGAGATGTAGGTAATATCAGTGGGACATTAGGCGATTTTTTATTTATTAGCGGCCAAGCACTGAAGGAGCATAGGCACCTACTGTATCCGTTAACATTCTTATTATTCTCCTTCCGCTATTGAGTCTATGACAGCCCATAGAACAGCTTGCAGGAAAGTTATAAAATTTGGCACACAGATAGAGGACAGTCTCAACATTAACTAAAGCAAGTTTGATGTCTCTAACTCAAACTGTTGAACTGTACATTTTAGATTACATATTATTTTTCTTCTGATTCCTTGGCTCATGCGTTATATCGGTCCATCAAAAATGAAATTGCAAAAAATGCTAATAACTTTTGATGAAATAAGCCTATTGTACTAAAACTGGATTCAAAGTAATCCTTGTATCATGCCGAGAACATAGATACCAATTTGTCATAGCTGGCTGAACTACCTTTCTGCTATTTTGATTTTCTTTAAAAAACAACTTTTTCAAACTCCTCCTAGACTGTTTGTCTGATTTTTACCAAATTCGAGTCAGATCATCTTCAAACTGTGCAAATTACTCTGAGACTGTATCTCTGTAAAGGTTTGACATATAGACACCAAACTTTATTTGTGCCATTGTTACCTCACTCTGACCACACCACATCAATTTGGTAACAGCAAAACCTACTGGTCAACATTTTCTTTAAATCATAATTACGTGTTTAATTGCTCATTGATGCAGTTTGCCTGATGCTTCCAGCCATGCTGGCATGACTTGTCTTGCCTACTTTGTGCTTGTCCTCTTAATTGCTAAAGCTGTATTCAAGTTTATAATTATTAAGTTGATTTCCCCAAAAAGTGTGAACAACAGCATTGTCTCAACCAGGAGCTTTGGAATTTTAGTTTGGTGCAATTATGCGGTCCCAATGCAACAATTGCTTGGTTTGAAGGTTTTGTTTCTTTATAATGACTTACTAAGGAGCTGGAGGTTTGTTTATTGACATCTGCATGTTGCTCTGATAATGTTAATAGCATAGGTTGGTGGCGCATTGGTAATAAAGTGCTTTGGAAGTGGAGGGAAACGCCCCATAAAAGTTTATTGACTCACACTTGCTCCTCTGAAGTAATTGTTTAGTAGCTCTCGTTTGGATATTAGAGTGACTTTATTGAAGTCATTACTGACTGATCTGAGCCTCGTCACAACAGAACTTGCATTTGGTGACATTGCCTCTGCACACTGACCCAGGACCACTTGCTCCCTTTCCTAACTTAACTGTGTTTTATGAGCAATTAGCAGATTGCTCTGAGATCAGAATTAAAGAGCGACATCTACAGAAATTTGATAGTTTACTTGCAATGTCAATACAAATGCACACACACATATACTCAAATGTTTATTTGAGTTATTGTCCTGTAATTTAATTGGCTAAGCGAATAAGAGCTACATTATTCTGTGATGTGATGTGTTGTGACATGTCTTTCTATTTGCCTGCTTGCCCTGTAATTCTAATATTCCAGATTTAGTACGATTAGTGTTTCACTGCCAGGTTAATTATAGAAAGTGTTTCTGCTTCTTCTTCTTTTTCTTTTGGTGTGGTGTGGTATAGTGTGGAAACCTTGATACTTTTTTTCTTTTCTTGCACTAGTACCTTTTGGCAAAATTACGCAAATTGGCTCAAATTGGATGGACGCTGTTTGTGAACTGCAATTTTTATAGATATTTCAGGGCTGCTGAATTGAATTGAGTTCTGGGTTTTGACTGAGCCTTTTTTGGCACTCCAATGTGGTTTGTGCTGTATGTTTCAGGTCGTTGTCTTACTGAATGAAGCATCATGTGCTCATGTCCCAGTGCTCTTTGTCAATTGCAGCACGATTTCCTCCTGGATTTTGCTGTGCTTAGTCCTTCTCCAATTTTTCCTTCTGCCTTCAAGGGTTTTTACAGACCTTGCTGCAAAGAAGCCTCCCCAAAGTGTGATGCTGCCATCACCGGGCCTCAGTGTAGTTAATAGCTTTGTGTTGAAATCTAAAACACCACAGAATCTCCCTCCCCGTTTGTGAGCCTCTGGGCAAACTCCAGCAGAGATGTGATATCAGTCTGTGTTTTTGGCCCCCAGAAGAGGCTTTTTTCCTGACACTCTTCCATCAAAGTGAATTGTGTTTGTAGTTGTTTTCTCATGAACATTTCACAAGGGTCATCACTAAAATTACCTGAGACAATATTTAGTTTAGTCCCATAGAGAGCCATAGTCTGTGGATTTTGGGAGTCCATGCAGGTACATCAGAGGGCCATGTAGGTTATGTATAAAACATGGAGAATTTCCTTTAAAGGTTTGCTTATGGCTTTTCTGTTTTGGTGTATATTTCTAATGAACCAATAAGAAGTATGTAGTGCAATATTGTTAATTTTAAATGTTTTAATTAAGCATAATCAAGAAAATCTAGCCCTGTTTGTATATCTTTAGGTATAAGCACATGTGGAAAAGAAAAGATGCATGTTATCTGCAAAATAATTAAGAATGAATGTGAAGAATTAGGTATGAAACTATCAATAACCATTTTCCAGAGCTGCAACCTACCTGGTGTCTCTAGAAGTGCAAGGTGTCAGTTTCTCAAAGACTTTGCATGGGTAAAAAATCTTAAAAAATGTCCCTCACTTAATAAAAACAACATGTTGTCTATTGTGAAATACACAAAGACTGATTTTTTTATAGGCTTTATAGACAGATAAGTTGAGAGTGACTCTAAAGGGACCAGCACCACATCTTTTGTACCATTGTGTGAAGAATTTATCTTCCAGAATCTGGCAGTAAGTTTTGGGAGTTCATTTTTAGTCCATCTCCTATCCTGAAAAGTCTGTCCTGCAGAGGTGGGCTAAAAATGAACTCCCAAAACTTACAGCCAGATTCTGAAAGATAAATTCTTTAAACAGTGGTAGAAGAGGACGTGGTGCGTCGTCATGTATTTCACAACACTTTAGCCTGTTATTCTTATTAAGTGAGGATCATTTTTAAGAGTTTTTACCATAGCGAAGTCTCTGAAAACCTGACACCTTGCACTTTTAGAGACTCCTGGTAGCTGGAGACTAAATGTTTCCCGATGGTTTCACACCTAGTTGTTCTTTCCAACAGTCCAAAACAAGTCTAATAAAAGTACATCCATCCATAAAAAAAAATGGCCTCACATGGCTCCAGGGGGTGAACAAAGGCCTCCTGTAGTGAACTGATGCATTTTTGTAAGAGAATAGCCATATTTAAAACTTAGTAATGACGTTTCTCTAGCTTGCACTAACAGTTGTACACGGAAGCCTTTCTGGACAGATGACGTAAGATGTTTTTTTTTTTCTCCATCTGTTTTTTTTTTTTTTTTTTTTTTTTTTTTGACCCTGCTGTCTAATGATCATGCCTTAACTTTGCAATTTCTGTATACCATTAGCATTGAGTATTTCTCATGGACTTTTTGTCTTTTTAGTCTGAGTTAAATATCTTTTTTGGCCCATTTTATCTGTAAAAGACAACCTGCTTAATAATTATGCACACCTGAATTTCACTTCCAGCCTTGATATAATACAAAATTAATAGTTAAGATTGATGTGGTTTAGAATTGGTAAAATGTGATTGGGAAAAAAATATGATCAGAATATCAACTATATATTAGAAATCTCTCACCAAGGCTGCATGCATTGGATCAAAAATATAGTAAAAAACAGGAATACTGTGGCATATTATTACGATTTAAAATAACTTTTTTAATATTTATATATATTTTAAAATAAAATGTATTCCTGCGGTGGTACAACTGATGTTTCAGTCTCCCAGTTCTTCTTTTGAACTTTTTTATTCATCAAAGAGTCCTGAAAAAGGTATTACAGTTTCCACAAAATACAGTATTAAGCAGCAAAAACATTGATAATAATAAGGACCATTGTCAATCATTGAGCACCAACAATAATTGATAACTGCAGTATAGACTGCAGTAATGTCTGCTGAAAATTCAGCTTTGCCATCACAGGAATAAATTAAAGTATATTAAAATAGAAAACATCTCTTTTATATTGTGGTATTTCAAAATGTTGTTTTTATTGTATTTTTAATAAAAAAAATAAAAAAAAACAATGCAGCATTTGAGCATAAGAGACTTCTTTCCAAAACATTAAAAGGTCTTTCAAACTGTTCAAAGTTTCTCTGTGTGAACAGCTTTCTCTTAAACATTCACAGTATGTTATAAAAGAAATATGCTGTCTGCATGGCTTCCATATATTCTTTCACAATTGTTCTGGGCATTGGGATAACAATTATGGGTAATTGGCTTTTGCAAATTGAATGGGATAAAATGGGTGTGCGTATGGTTAATTTTTGTGTTTGGAAGATGTCTAGATGTTACTCATCTGCTCTGGCTGATCTTTGATTAGGGCACATCAAATATTGTATTAGGGGTGGAGTCTAATCACTGACAGCAGTGTTGATTTGATTAGCCCTATTCATCTGACTCCGAGGAGGAATCTGTCAGAGGTTGTAAGGGTATGGGCTTTGGCCCATGTGGCCGGCGGTGCATTAAAAGTAGCATTGAGGGGCCAACTCCATCTGTATTTATTTATTCACTTATTAATGCAATGAATTAGGGCCGCTGCCAGGCTCTGCCAAAGTAAGTCTGTCAGACTTGGCACCAAGAAACTAGTTGGGAGATGATGTGGTGAGGCGGGGATTCAAGCGCCTCAGTAAAGCTCCCAACATTAATCTCTTTCTGTCTGAAATCTGACTGAGGCTTTTAACTAACTGGTGTTCATGAATCGAGGCCAGACATTGGCAGCCCCCCTAATCCTTCACAGTTTGGATATGAAGATCTTGGATCAACATTTGCTCACCAGTGGCATCTTCTGTCTTGAACCTCAGCCAAACCACACCACTCTACTTTATAGAGCTATATGACAGATGAGATGGACAGCTCCTTTCGTAAAACGTCTGTTCTCTAGTGATGAAATGCTTAACTCAAACACTGTTTTATTGATTGTGCCAGTTTGGATCCAACTCATTTCGAAGTACTAATGGAAAACTAGCGCTTAGTGGTAATGGTGCGATTACACACCGAAAGAGCCTTGAATGAGAGTCTGGGCAGATTTAAACCAGTAGACCGTGTTTGCTTAATGGTCTGTTTTGGTGCCGTCCTGTGGGTTTTAACCTTGGTTAAAACTGTGTCCATTATGATTCTATTCACTGCCTGACACATAATGTTTCCTGCCATGTATGGCCTTTTACGACTAAAGAGATGAGAAACATGTACCATGAAATTTCATATGTTTTAAAAATACTCTTGTGGTGTTCAACTCAAACATACTTTGATATCTCTCAGCACTCATGTAGTTATTATTCACACTATATTTCATAGCAGTGTAGAACTATGCTGATATTTGTTCAAAATGTACTGTAGTTTGCTACTGGAAAAGCAGAAGCTAAGAAAAATATAGTTAAATTAGTAGAGTCAGTCCCCTTAGTAAGTTGCACTAGTATCTGAGAATATGTGTATGTATGTTCATAGATGCCTTGTGTGTGGCTTGGGGCATGTTATCCCCCAGTATTTCTCCAGTTCTCCGCTCTGAGAGCTTTGATGAAACGCTGCTGGCATCTCACTAGAACGCTCCCTCTTCCCTCCATCACTCCTTTCTCTTCTTCTCCCACAGAGAGGGGTGGCAGGGGGCTCTGTTTCCCTTTCTAGTGCTTGCTTTTGTTCTGTTTTTCTCTTTTGTTGAGTTTGTTTTGACAGCATGTATTACCACAGCTCATGAGGGTTTGAAGAGACTAGCTGCTAACATTAGCATGGTAGCGTGTTTGCATTCTGCTCACACAAAGCCATCTTTTCGATTTCTTCTGATTTAGAGGACTCTCTAGAGTTGCTCATATGTTTACTGTGGGTAGTCTACTTATATATTGCTCTAAGCGCCTTACCATTTAAAAAATAAAGTTTTAAAGCATAACATATATTTTATATTTTTATTTATTTATATTATTTATCTTTATTATATCTGTTTTTATACTACTATTTAAAATTATGGGGTAAGTAAGATTAAAAAAAATAATAATAATTCATTAATATTTTTTATTCAGATGCATTAAACTGATGACAGTAAAGTATTTAAAGTATTTCTTTTGAGCTTTCTATTTATACAGTCAAGTCTGAAATTATTCATACCCCTGGCAAATTCTGACTTAAAGTTACTTTTATTCAACCAGCAAGTTTTTTTTGACCGGAAATGACACAGGCTTCTCCCAGAAGATAATAAATAAAAAATTCTCAGCTTTTATTTACATTTGAACAAAAAGTGGCATGCCCAAAATTATTCATACCCTTTGCAACCTGTCACAGTCTATGGGAAAATCCAAAGTTCTATACCATTCCAGCAATTATAGGAAGCGTTTGATTGCTGTAATAGCCAGTAAAGGCTTTTCTATTGATTATTAAGAAGTGTATGAATAATTTTGGACATGCCACTTTTTGTTCAATTGTAAATAAAAGATGAGTAATATTTTTTTTTCCACAATGATGCCTCTTGTACATCGTAGTATTATCTTCTGGGAGACGTCTGTGTTAGAGACCTGCGCGGGACGGATTTTTCAGTCCCGCTCCCGCAAGATTGTGTCCCGCGCCCGCCCGCTCCCGCGGAAATAAATGTTATCTCGTCCCGCTCCCGCCCGCGGCATTCATGTTTTGTCCCGCTCCTGCCCGCAAAAGCCCGCATAAAATTAATCAATCGGTTGAATTAACATGAAAAAGTTCTGTAACATCTCGTAAGTTCCACTAGAGCTATTTAGGCTAAGCATCAACATTCACAAACCACTGTTATTCTTAACAAAAAAGCAAACATGAGCTACTGCGTGCATCCACGGCAGATTGCAAACAAGCAAAGCTCCTTTAAAGCTGACATCTCAGTACGCAGTCTCATAAAGCTCATATAACACAATTGATATTATGCACAATTAGCCTTTCATAAATGTCTACACTTTGTGTATTGTGATTCGTAAGCACGCAATATTCAGCACTGTGCAAAACTTTTGAGCAGTGAGTGGATTTTAACTTGAACAGCACAGATTGGCGATGCGTTCCAGAAATCAGCAGATAGCTACATTCCTCACGCTGCAAACAAGCTTTAAATCGAAACTGCCTATTCTCACGCTTACTAATCATATTTATGTTGTTCTTGCAGCTTTTGTGCAATAGGTGAATAACAATTTTTTGTTTTTAGATATTTTATATTTAGATATTTCTATTTTGCGGGAGTCCCGCGAATCATTTTATTTTCCCGCATCCCGCACACACCCGCACTTGCCCATCAAGTTTCGTCCCGCGCCGCACTCTGTTGCATTGGGTGCCGCGGTACTCCCGCGGGATTGCAGGTCTCTAGTCTGTGTCATGGCTTGACTGTATGTGTCATATTGAGAGCATTTTTCTACCACCAATCCTGATTTTCTTTCTTTATTGTATTCCTGCCATCAAATCAGCTAATTGTACTCACAATTAATTGTCTTTCATTTGCATTGTGAGGAATGAGTTCACCTCAATGATTAAAGATTGCCTTGTTTTTAACCTTGCTGCATTTCACATATCACCAGAGGCTGTCTGGCATTCAATCAATTGAAACCTCAATCAGATCAATCAGCCCTCTCGGGTACTGACCTGCACATCGATCATCAGTAAGGCTCTTGTGATGTGCGATGTGCTCCACTGCTTCATTAAAAGCCTATTTTGTTGCGGGTGACAATGGATTACCATGGAAGCCACCTATTCTGACCTGCCTTAGGCCACTAAAGGCTGATCAGTGGGCTCTCAGCGCCTATAAACCCACTAACGATTGTAAAGGCTTTAAGTTGGGAGTCATTTGCTCTTTTACTGCAATTCATAAGTTCACTGATATTCAAGTGCTGTATGCACTTTTTGTATTCTCACTCTCAATATCATCCATACAGCCAGAAAGCTTTCACTTCATTGTAGGGTTTCACAATTAAATTATTTAAAATGGAAAGATTTTCTAGTGTTACTATGAAACCACAAATGGCTCTGATTTAATTAAATATATAATTTGTATGCACTGCATGCTTCAGAGTGAAGGAGTAACACTCTGAACTGCTGTCTACTGCATGTGTGTGTGTCTCAGAGCAGTACATGGTAGGGTTGCACGGTATACCGGTACTACGGTAGTATCGCGATACTAAAGCTTACAAATACCCGCGGTGCCATTGCATTTTTGAAACGGTAGTATCGTCCAAACGGTAGCACCATAAGATATGTTGTATGCACGGCAGGAACACTGTTTAAAACGTTCATGCACGCCAGCAGAAACATTACAAGTTGACTGCCAAAATGTCTTTCTGCTGTGCTTTGTGTAGTACAAGCAGTGTATAGGCTTTATATGCTATTCAGTGTTTCACCATGCTTCAGTTCAGTTTGAAATGAGAAGCTGCACGCGCACGTCCTTGTTCACGCTGCAGTTTCAGAAGAGAGGGTCTGATTCAGACGACTGTCTAATGTTATTTAAAAAATATCAGCCCAAGAATCAATTATTAAACATCAAAATATTTTACTAGACAGAATTTTCGTATTTTTATTCATTTGCCCACTTTTAGAACGTGTAATAATTTGTTTCTGGAAGCATCTTTGCGATCACGAATGCAATTCCATTCATTAACATAGTGGTTTTGACCTTGGTTCTTATCAATCATTATATATATATATATAACTTGGACATTTTAAGATATGGCAGCAAAAATGCCCGTGACAGTTCAGCAATAAGACACGAGCAAGATGTTTTAGTTTCGTTTCTGTGTTCGAATCTGAATTCGCGTTAGTTTGGGCGAATCACTGATTCACTAAGCCATTCATAAAAACGAGTCATTTGATTCACCCCTGAATGATTCAGCCGTTTTGAAAGAATCGTTTGAACAACTCAGTGATTCAATCATGAACACTGCTGCCATCTGCTGGCGGTTTTAAGTTTCCCGTCATGTTCCATTCTTTTCCAACATATTTCTATATTCAGAGTTTTGTATTTAAAACATTTATCTTATATCATTATTTATGCAATTATAAGTACAGTCTAAATGCATAAATACCACATCTAAATGTCACTCTATGAAGCTTCTGTGCAGTGCTCAGATGACTTTTGTTGACATGATTTCATGGATAACAATAGCCAGTCATTTATTCACATTAGTGAAGTATTCAGAGAAAAATCTTGCCTGTTTTCATTTACATCTTTTTATTCATGAATTGTTTTATTCATTTTGTAGATTTGAATTTTAAAATAACAGAATACTGCATGGTATCGTGATACTACTTGGTATCGTGATACTTCAGCTGGTATAGTATCGTAAGTCATTTTTATGGTATCGTGACAACCCTAGTACATGGAATGCAGTCTTAAGTGCTCCAAATTCACCTTTTCACATTTAGATTAATCACAACTAATTTAAATATAGGTTAAATGTTAATCATATCTCAATTGCTTTTGTCAGAATAGTCAGTTTTGTGGACCAAATTAACACTTTTCACATTTCCAGGATTCTTAGAAACAGTAATCATCATAGTTAGCTCAACTTTTAGATTACTACCCAGTTTGACCTACTTTTGTCCTTATTTATCACATTGATTTAAATAGGATTATACCATATTGATATAAAATACAAAGAGTAAGAAAATATATTACATTAGTTGTAATTAAAAACATAATGTGCTTTAAACATTACATTGCGTCAAAGTTTCCCAAACTGTGATTTGTAAAGTTACAGCAAGGGTTTTGGGAGTTTAATAAAAAAAAAGCTAACAAATAATTAAATCATAAAAATGTCAAATTAACATGAATTAAATCATAAAAATAACATAAGTCAAAATAAAACACTTCCTAAAATATTATTTTATTTGTTTATCTGCATGTCATGTGACCATTAACCAATATACTTAACTATTAAAAATATGTATTTTAAAATATCAGGGGAACTTCAAGTAAAAATATTAGGTGAAAGAGGTTCGGATGACAAACATGTTTGGGAACCCATATTCCCAATATATATAAGCAGTGGGCTATTTTAAACAGGAACCTTTAAAAGATTAAAAAGAGGAATTAATTTAATTACAAGTACTTATTTTTTTGGAATCTGATTACATAATACAGATCATATAGTAATCAGTTACTACCCAGCTTTATATACAATAAATTATAGATAGATTGATTCAGCTGGTTAGAAGAAAGTCAAATTTGTTGTCACGCATGCAGCAGCATTACTAGTTTTGTAGTTGTTTGTTTTAAATGAAAATGTAAAAAAAAAAAAATAATAAATAAATAAATAAACTTTACTAGACATACAATGTTAACTGTGAAAATGTGTCATCACAGTCTGTGAAAAAGGGCCATTGTGCAGCCTTACTTTTTCTACCCAAAACTGGTTTCATCATTCTAACAAGGCATTCCTGACAGACTGTCAGAGGCCTTTCTTTTCCTTCCAGCATAGACATACTTCAGCAGTAAAATTGATGAAACAGAGCAACATAGCAACAAGTCATGTCGCTCAGTACTTCAGCCATTTCTTTTTTTTAAATACTTTTTTTTTTTTTTCTCCTTAACCCCTAATGCTGTTTGAAGGACTCAAGATGCTGTGGTTTCCGGCTATTACAAGGTCATACATCATAAACATGATGACTGAATGTCTGAGCATAAAAAGCGAGCTTCTCTGTCAGATCAGATATTTGAAGATCTGCTGTGCTGGCCTGTGGCTTGGCTGAGGGTGCCTTAGAGATGTTCTTCTAATGCCTTTGCCTCTTTTGGAGTTTTTTAATAGCCAGAGAAAAAGCTATTTTCTATCTGAGTAAGCTTAACATCATATACATAAATATCTCAGAGCTCTAAAGATAAATCGTTATAGTTTCTTTCTTTGAATTCCTTGGTTATATAAGTATAATTCTGCTTTGCCGCTGAAATAGATTCATAGATGCTTTGCACAATTCAACCACAAACAATTTGGATTTTGTCACAAACTTCCTCTGAACCTCTCTGTTTGCTCTGTCCATGGGTTGGTATGTGGTATCTGAGGTAGGTTTGCGTCACAATAGCCACTTTTTGCATTCTGGTGTGGAGAATTGTGTCCACTAAGAGAGTTTTCGCAGACCCAGGCTGACTTATAAAGAGATTAAGGCGAACAAATGAACTTATCCAGCAATGCTATTTCCTGTGGATATTTTGTTTAACTGCATTATGGTCTCACTTGCTTAATTTGCTGCTTAAGTGTTTTGAAGTTTGTATCTAAAGTGGCAAAATGATTTATAGATTGTAATTGCATTTAAGGACTCTTGCATTCCCGTAGAACGAGATTAGAAGTTTCATCTATATTGTGACTCAATACTGTCAATATTTAAATGCTGGAGGGCTGTACACTCAGATGGTGCTATACTCTTGCTCAGTGACAAAATAGATTTGCATTTTCTAAAGGAAACAGTGCTTGTTAGGCAATTAAAGAGAGTAGTGTGAAAATTCCCAGAATGCTTAAAGGATAAGTTTACTCACCCCCATGTGATCCAAAATGTTCATGTCTTTCTGTCTTCAGTCGCAAAGAAATTACCTTTTTTTAGGAAAACATACTTGGATTTTTGTCCATATCGTGGACTTTAATGGTGGCCAATGGGTTAAGGTCCAAAATGCAGTTTCAGTGCAGCTTTAATGGGCTCTATACGATCCCAGCCTAGGAATAATTGTCTTATCTAGCGAAACAATCATTCGTTTTCTTAAAACAATAAAAATGTATATACTTTTAAACCACAAATGCTCGTCTTGCACCAGCCCGACCTCACATCTTACATAATCATGTTGGAAAGGTCACGCATGATGTAGGCAAAAATACCAAAGAGAACATGCAAAGAAAGTCAAACTCCCTTTACAAAAAAAGGTAAAACAATGATGTTGGGTGATTTTAAAGTTGGAGGAGAAAATGAGATGGAGTTTTTTGCCCTACCCTACCTTTTTGAACTAAAGTACACAGACAAAGAACTTACTGTGCGTGATCTTTCCAACTTAATTATGTAATACTTATTTTTTTTGGTTTTAGAAAATGATCGTTTCGCTAGATAAGACCCTTATTCCTCGGCTGGGATCATGTAGAGCCCTTTGAAACTGCATTGAAACGGCAATTTGGACCTTTAATCAGTTGACTACCATTGAAGTCCACTATATGGAGGAAAATCCTGGAATCTTTAAAACCTTAATTTCTTTTTGACTAAAGACATGAACATCTCGGATCACATGGGGGTGAGTAAATTTTCAGTATTTTTTTATTCTGGAAGTAAACTTCTCTTTTATAATTTAGGATTTGTTTCCTGTTTTTAAATTGATAAAGAATGCAAGACATACAGTGAGGGGGGGAAACGATCCCCTGCTGATTTTGTACATTTGCCCATTTACAAAGAAATGATCACTCTATAATTTTAATGAAATGTTTGTTTTAACAGTGACAGACAGAATAACAACAAAAAATTCCAGAAAAAAAAAAAAGCGCATTTCAAAAAAGTTGATTTGCATTTTAATGAGAAATAAGTATTTTATCCCCTATCAATCAGCAAGATTTCTGGCTCCCAGGTGCCTTTTATACAGTTAAAAGATACCTGGGAGCTGAGATTAGGAACACTCTCATAAAGGAAGTGCTCCTAATTTCAGCTTGTTACCTGTATCAAAGACATATTTCCACAGAAGCAATCATATCAAACTGTCCACCATAACCAAAGAGCTGTCCAAGTATGTCAGGGACAAAATTGTAGACCTACTTAAGGCTGGAATGGGCTACAATACCTTTGCCAAGCAGCTTAATGAAAAGGTGACAACAGTTGGTGCGATTATTTGCAAATGGAAGAAACATAAAATAACTGTCAATCTCCCTCGGTCTGGGGCTCCATGCAAGATCTCACCTCGTGGAGTTTCAATGATCATGAGAACAGTGAGGAATCAGCCCAGAACTACACAGGAGGATCTTGTCAGTGATCTCAAGTCAGCTGGGACCATAGTCAGCAAGAAAACAATTGGTAACACGCTATGCCGTGAAGGACTGAAATCCTCTGGCAGGACACAAGGTCCCCCTGCTCAAGAAAGCACATTTATAGGCCCATCTGAAGTTTGCCAATGAACATCTGAATGATTCAAAGGAAAACTGGGTAAAAGTGTTGTGGTCAGATGCGACCAAAATCAAGCTCTTTGGCATCACCTCAACTCACTATGTTTGGAGGAGGAGGAATGCTGCCTATGACCCCAAGAACACCATCCCCACCACCAAACATGGAGGAGGAAACATTATGCTTTGGGGGTGTTTTTCTGCTAAAGGGACAGGACAACTGCACAGCATCAAAGGGCTGATAGACGGGGCCATGTACTGTAAAAGGAGCATTAAAAGCATTTGATATTCAAAATGCTGCTTAAATGTATTATCACCAGCAAAATCATTGTGAATGCAGTATAATGTGAATATTAAATCTGCTTTTAGTCCAGTTTTATAGCATATTCTGCATATGCATGAAAAAAAGTTCCACCACTCTGCTGAATTACGAAACCCATGACCCTTTCTGCATGTGGAGATTTACTCAGCCTTGTTTTTAAGCCCATAGCTAACATCCCTTTGTTTCTGAACCAAAATTTGTGAGGATACCAACTGGCATTTTTTTAGTCCAACACACTAGTGAGGCTTTGAATTGCAATGCTGTCTGTGCTGTTATCCCTCAGGAGAGCGTGTAGGTGTGATCGTAGACAAAGGTTAGCAAGCACTTACTCACTCATGTTAAATGTTTGATGGATACTGCATAATGCAAACAGGCACTGTTCTTCTCGGCGATGTGTGAGTTTGTGTTTGTAGTAGTGAACTTCTGTGCACTGATGTAGCTGAAGTTACATTTATTTTCTTCTTCAGCACCTACTGTTAGAATGCAAACTACGACATTCAGGCGCCGATAAGCAGATAAATCTTTTCTGCTCTGAGGCACATGAACTATGGAGACATTTGGAAAACACACATGAACAAGGGCAAGGCACCTCTATGTCACAGATTCAATTTCATGGTAATGATTCAGAATAATTTCTAACTCTCACATGGATGTTTTACTCTTTTTTTGTTCTGTTTGTGTTATGTCACAAATATGACTCATGAGCATTGTTTAACAGTCTCAAAAACATATTCTGAAAGTCACCAGTATCTTCAAAGCAGACGTGAACCGTGAACTCAAGCTTTGCATTAATCTTCACATGTACTGTCGCACAATATGGCATTCCATATGTTCATATCGACTCAATCTGCATGGGAAATGCAGGTTTGACCCCAGACGTGATTTGAAAGTGAAATTGCTCATTGCTGAGAAGGACAAGACTGCTGAGGTCTTTTATCTGGCCCTGAGATGCCTCCCAAGTCGGACTCTCTCAGCCTCTCCAAGAGTGAATGGCACATTGAGGTTGTTGCAAATCCCAATGCTAAAGATCCCATGTTCTTGGCTTCCTACTCGACCCTTTGACCCTTAGCATTGTGGGATTGGGAATTGACAGAGTGATGCCCAGTGATGAATTGTCCTCTAAAAGCAGGCCGGCGTTGGGCCAGCAGTGTCCCTCTGCCTCTGGAATACCCTGGTAAGATAATAGCCGGTTGATGTATCGTGTGCTGGAAGGCAGCCAGGGTGTTCTTTGTCTAGCTTCAGTCCGTTGTGACACAGGTTACGGAAGGTCAAGTTCAAAACGGGACATCTCTCATCACGCCACTGACGTGCACACACGGCTTGTATAAGTTGACCGAACAGGTTTCAAAATGGCACGTCGGTCAATAAGCTGTTTATGAAAGAAGAATGTGTGTTATATTGGCTCATCTTGTCTTGTTTCCCCCAGTGCGGTTTTGATTCACACGCAGTCGTAACCTTTCAAAATCCATTTCCATGAAGCATAGTAGCCACATCTGAATTTAAGATGAGCTCAGTAAACATTCGCGGGTACCTAGCAGAGCTCTGTGAATTGCTCGTTCTGTTTGCCTGAAGTATGGCCTTGGTATTTTCAGGAGCTGTTTATGTATAGTAGGATTTGTGATGTTCAAAGGGAACCGAGCACAGCAAACTGTTTTCAAAACAAAACAGATGCATTACAGGATGCTGAAAATTACACTTTCTTTAAAAAGTTCTGTTTCAGATAGCTAATTAACACTTTGTACACATAGAAACATTCTGAAAATTTAATGTCATGTCATTTTAATGTTTTTTCACCTTACTTACTCAGTTGATTGATTGCATTGATAATTGCGAACATGTTTTGTATTACAAGTTTTCTAAAATTTTAGGTTTTATTTGCAAATGAGGCATTGTTTAATGAAATGTGTGCTAATTTGCATACATTTGTAGTACAAAAATCTAAACACTGGATGAAGTCAGTTTCAAAATTAGACATATTAGAGTCAAATGTTTTTACAGAAGGAATTTTGGGTATCTAATTTTGTCGCTCCATAATTCAGAAAATACTTAGAGTATTTTTGGGGAATAAAATGTATAAAATCAAGCAAATTATATATGAACAAATCCCTCTGTAAAAACCTTCAGAATATAGACAAGAATAAAAATGTTTGGTGTGTGTAAGTGCTACTGAAGTGAAGATTTATGGCTCAGTGTAGGAGAAAAAACTCATTTTGAGAAAACGGCCTATGCATTGTAATTGAAATCTATTGACACAAGAAGATAAAGTTCTATAAAAGAAACACTTAAAGTGGCTATATGCAACTTCTTCCCCAAAATAAACATAACAATAGCCTTTTTATTTGACCATTTATGACTCAAACATCTGATGAGCATACTGACACCTTGTCAGCTCACAGTGGGTGCACCTATAAGCCTGTATCCTATTTTTCCTATTTTCTGTCGGGTCGGATTTTTTGCGCGCTGTCTGCGGATGTGACGTCAAGTGCTTTCATGTTAAACGTTTCAGATCACTCTGCCACCACCACTAGTCAGCAATTAGCCTACACTCGCAAGCAGTGCAATGGATTGTGCGAATACACAGAAGAGACCCAGGACAACTCTGACACCAACAGTAACTCCACAGAAGAAAAAGTTAAACCCCTGACAAGTGCCCGAAAAAGATCGAAGATTGAGAGCGACCGCCGCCGAGCAAGGACTAGAGTGAACATCGGCTTCGCATTTGAGCCTTGGAGGGAGCTCAGATCTGTGTCATTTTGTGACACGTTATCTTCATTTTATGTTACGATTTATAAAACACTCACACTATTCTAAACAAACATTGAAATATACAAACACTATTACTATATGTGACCCTGGACCACAAAACCAGTCATAAGGTTAAATTTTACAAAACTGAGATATATACATCATATGAAAGCTCAATAAATAAGCTTTCTATTGATGTATAGTTTGTTAGGATAGGACAATATTTGGCCGAGATACATCTATTTGAAAATCTGGAATCTGAGGGTGCAAAAAAATCTAAATACTGGGAAAATCACCTTTAAAGTTGTCCAAATTAAGTTCTTAACAATGCATATTACTAATCAAAAATTACATTTTGATAGGTTTACAGTAGGAATTTTACAAAAAATCTTAATGTAACATGATCTTTACTTAATTTCCTAATGATTTTTGACATAAAAGAAAAATCAATAATTTTGACCCATACTATGTATTTTTGGCTATTGCTACAAATATACCCCAGCGACTTAAGACTGGTTTTGTGGTCCAGGGTCACATATAACTCAGAAGCACTACTGTGCATTTTGTTGTGTCATATATATTGCAAACAAACTTAGTTTCTCAAACAATAAATGTATTTAACTGTTATTACCTCTGTAAACATAATGTTGACTTCTTTGAAGCAGATGACTTGTGAAGTGTGAGAGAGCGAGCAGAGCGAGCAGAAAGGAAGAGCAGTTCCGTTTTTTGGCCACAGGTGTCAGTCGCGAGTTTAAATTTCAGAAAATTGCATATAGCCCCTTTAACGGTGTCTTTTGGATGTTTTCTTTCTACTAGTCTGAAAAAACACTTTATGAAAAACCAAAAAGCTCAAAATCTCCAACTTGACAGGTGCATGAAAAAACTGTGTTTTTGCCTGCAGTTTCTCCCCTTAATGTCATATGATGAGATGTATGGCCAATATTACATTGTAAAAAGCTACACTCAAAAAAAGTTTGCTTCTCTTAAAGGCTGTATCAGCGATTTCAAGCCTGAAACATAAAGTGTCACATTCAGCTTACCTTTCTTCACGATCCGCTCGCTGCCTGCCCCATAAATCGGCTGGAAAAAAAAAGTGCGTCTCTGTGGTCCGAGATATGCCAAAAAAAAAAAAAAAAACAATCGGTGCTACCAACCTTTCCACAGAAAAACCACAGAGACACGTTTTTTTTTTACAGCCAATTTATGGGGCAGGCAGCGTGCGGATCGTGAAGAAAGGTAAGATTCTGTGATGTGATGTGGTTGCTACCAAAACATTACTGTCACTACTGAAACATGGGATGTTTTGTCAAAAATAAAGTATACAGAATTATCAACTAAGATGTTATGATAGTGTTTGGTTCTATGTATATTCAAACTAATGAATCCTTGAAATCCTTTCAAATCTGTTTGATCAACATTTTGCTTTTTACAAAGAAAATTGGATTCAAAATACAACAAATCTCATAAATCACACTTGAAATATTGTTCAAATTGTAATTATTATTGATTTACCTCTGAAAACTCTTTAATAAAATAGAAATATATGCAAGGAAGATGTAAGCAAAATCTTAATAGGTCAAAATAGCCCTTCTTATTAAATTTTATATTACTGTGTTTCGTTAGTGACAAATTTGGGGAGAGGACAAATATTCCAAGAATTTCTGAAAATACAAAATTATAATTAACTGCACAATTACTAGAAATTGTACCTAGGATATTATACAGTTTGCATGCATACAACATTTGTGGAAAAGACAATTTTTTTAAGACGTTTACTCATCTGACTTTGAACCAATTTTGTAAAATGGCTCATGTAAAAGTGCAGTACAGCCAATCTGTTTTCTTTCATACGGTCATTTGCACTGTTTGCTGCTACTAAATCTGTGAACAACCCATGCAATGTCCATGTTGATGTTCTCTTGATTTTTTGCCTGTGTGAAAGTGTGATTTATTTAAAAAAAAAAAAAGACAGAAAGAAATGGCAATAATTATGATTAATATTTGGGATTATATTTTTCAAACAAAATAACCGTGATTAACATGCAGTTCAAACTTGTAACTTGTGATGATTTCCTAAAATGACCGAGCTCATGGTGCGATACACAGCACATCGACCAAAGACCATCTGACGTCCATCTGCATCCATCTGACGTGTGGGTACACAGACCAAAATTAAAAAAGTAACACAGAGACAAGGAAAGAATGTGTTCTGTGTCAATTTCATGAAGCATAAATACAATGTAGACAATGGTGTTTTATAGCCATTTTTTTACAACTTTTTCTAACACCTATAGTACTTTGTCTAACTTGAATTTATCAAGATACACAAGTTGTTGCACCTTTTCTACTCACACAAGCACTTTACTTGGCACCTTTCTGCAGCATTCTATAAACTTCTTCCACACATTTAATCCCTAATGGCAGCATGGCACTTAAGCTGGTGTACAAGTCATTCCCTGATTTCGTTCTCTCTCTCCCTTTCCTGCTCAACATATGTTGGCACCCCCCACCTTGAGCAGTTCTTCAACCGTTATACGACCCATTTTACATTTCTGTAACCACTCTGACTGCTCTGGAAGAGCGAGCGCTCTGACCATCCACCCCTCACCTGTGGATGTGATTAATTGTGTTTCATAACGCCCAGGAGGCCATTGGTGCTGCCGGAGAATCCAATGAACTTGTTTGAGTCTATGACCCTCCCGCATCATTTATTAGAGTTTTATTAGAGGAGTGAGCTCAAAGAATCTCCTTAAAGATGTAATGTGGTTGAAAAACACAGCTGCAAGTGTATGATGCACGTTTAGATTGAATTATGTGTCTTCCAGGTCGGTTCACACTGTTTATTTATTGTACAATATAAACAGAAGTTTTAACCAAAAAACTGCTATAATAGGTTTAATAAAGGTTTAATAGAGGCTATAAAGGTTTTTTTTTTTTTTTTTTTTTTTTTTTTTTGAACTGGTATAAAACTCGGTGAAGAACTATGAGAACATCATATATAAATATGCTTTACAAACGAATGGGAAACAAAATTAGGGTGTGTTCACACTTGTCATGTTTGGTTCGATTAAAACGAACTTTGGTGCAGTTGTTCAGTTAGTGTAGTTCATTTGAGTAAGTGTGAATGCTGCCATCCGAACCCTGGTGCACACCAAACAAGTGGACAGAGACCACTAAAAAGATGGTTTGATTAAAACAAACTCTGGTGCAGTTGTTCAGTTAGTGTAGTTCATTTGAGTAAGTGTGAATGCTGCCATCCGAACCCTGGTGCACACCAAACAAGTGGACAGAGACCACTAAAAAGATGGTTTGATTAAAACGAACTCTAGTGCAGTTGTTCAGTTAGTGTAGTTCATTTGATTAAGTGTGAACGCTGCCATCCGAACCCTAGTGTCCACCAATCTAGTGGTCCGGGACCACTAAAAAGATGGTTTGATTAAAACGAACTCTGGTGCAGTTGTTCAGTTAGTGTAGTTCATTTGAGTAAGTGTGAACGCTGCAATCCGAACCCTGGTGCACACCAAACAAGTGGTTCGAGACCACTACAAAGATGGTTTGATTAAAACAAACTCTGATGCAGTTGTTCAGTTACTGTAGTTCATTTGAGTAAGTGTGAACGCTGCCATCCAAACCCTGGTGCACACCAAACAAGTGGTTCGAGACCACTAAAAAGATGGTTTGATTAAAACAAACTCTGGTGCAGTTGTTCAGTTAGTGTATTTAATTTGAGTAAGTGTGAATGCCACCATCTTAACCCTGGTGTGCACCAAACCAGTGGTCCGAGTCCACTAAAATGATGGTTTGATTACAACGAACTCTGGTGCAGTTGTTCAGTTAGTGTAGTTCATTTGAGTAAGTGTGAACGCTGCCATCCGAACCCTGGTGCACACCAAACAAGTGGTTCGAGACCACTAAAAAGATGGTTTGATTAAAACAAACTCTGGTGCAGTTGTTCAGTTAGTGTATTTAATTTGAGTAAGTGTGAATGCCACCATCTTAACCCTGGTGTGCACCAAACCAGTGGTCCGAGTCCACTAAAATGATGGTTTGATTACAACGAACTCTGGTGCAGTTGTTCAGTTAGTGTAGTTCATTTGAGTAAGTGTGAACGCTGCCATCCGAACCCTGGTGCACACCAAACAAGTGGTTCGAGACCACTAAAAAGATGGTTTGATTAAAACAAACTCTGGTGCAGTTGTTCAGTTAGTGTAGTTCATTTGAGTAAGTGTGAACGCTGCCATCCGAACCCTGGTGCACACCAAACAAGTGGTCCGAGACCACTAAAAAGATGGTTTGATTAAAACAAACTCTGGTGCAGTTGTTCAGTTAGTGTAGTTCATTTGAGTAAGTGTGAATGCCGCCCTCCTAACCCTGGTGTGCACCAAACCAGTGGCCCGAGTCCACTAAAATGATGGTTTGATTAAAACGAACTCTGGTGCAGTTGTTCAGTTAGTGTATTTCATTTGAGTAAGTGTGAATGCCGCCCTCCTAACCCTGGTGTGCACCAAACTAGTGGTCCGAGTCCACTAAAATGATGGTTTGATTAAAACGAACTCTGGTGCAGTTGTTCAGTTAGTGTAGTTCATTTGAGTAAGTGTGAATGCTGCCATCCGAACCCTGGTGCACACCAAACAAGTGGTCCGAGACCACTAAAAAGATGGTTTGATTAAAACAAACTCTGGTGCAGTTGTTCAGTTAGTGTATTTCATTTGAGTAAGTGTGAATGCCGCCCTCCTAACCCTGGTGTGCACCAAACTAGTGGTCCGAGTCCACTAAAATGATGGTTTGATTAAAACGAACTCTGGTGCAGTTGTTCAGTTAGTGTAGTTCATTTGAGTAAGTGTGAATGCTGCCATCCGAACCCTGGTGCACACCAAACAAGTGGTCCGAGACCACTAAAAAGATGGTTTGATTAAAACAAACTCTGGTGCAGTTGTTCAGTTAGTGTATTTCATTTGAGTAAGTGTGAATGCCGCCCTCCTAACCCTGGTGTGCACCAAACTAGTGGTCCGAGTCCACTAAAATGATGGTTTGATTAAAACGAACTCTGGTGCAGTTGTTCAGTTAGTGTAGTTCATTTGAGTAAGTGTGAATGCTGCCATCTGAACCCTGGTGCGCACCAAACAAGAAGTAATTTGGTCCTCGTTGTGCTCATATTTCATTTGAACCACACCAGAGTTTGTTTGGAAGCGGGCCGAGACCCATCTTTTTAGTGGTCTCGGCCCTCTTCCAAAAAAACTCTGGTGTGGTTCAAATGAAATATGAGCACAACGAGGACCAAATTACTTCTAAACGAACCAAAAACATGAAGTAATGATAAAATACAACACAGCAGACAGCATTAGGTGTATTCGATCAGTGAATGGGTGCTTTGATGTCAAACACCTGCAGCACCACTTTAAGTCAAACACACCTTTTCCTTTTGTTCGGAGTGTTTGGTGAGTTCCGTCACAAAATATACGTCATTCAACCAGACCAATCAGGTTGTGAATGTATCGCTATGCCTCTAGGTTAAGTATCACTTTCAAAAATGCCAGTGTGAAAGCTAAGAGGACCAAGACCAAATGTATTATTTTCCTTTTTGGTCCGGTCCAAATGAACCAAATGAACCAAATGAACCAAATGAACCGAACTACAAGTGTGAACACACCCTTAATCTAGTCTAGTTTCTAAATTCTCTTAAACAAAATCTTACTACATTTTTTGAGATATCAACCCCTGAAACAAAATTTGTTTAGACATAAGGCTTTGATTTTTCATGCAGTCCTTGCCTGGAATGTATATATTTCATAATTCAGTTAAAATAGTGTTTTTGTGCATTTTCATACCAAACTTAAATTTCTAAAACTTTTTAAATAAGATTTGCCATAGTTTAAGATAGAAATGTAATTTTCAGGTCGATGCATACAAATTATATAACCAGTTTTTATGTTTGCATTAACAGACTAAGGAATGAATGTGAATTAGTCTCTTTTGAATTCTATCCAAATTGACAGCTTGCAATTGCAGACAGAGGTTAAGCTGTATTTATTCCTATTTAACATCCCTTTAGGCAGGGAAATCTGAATAGTCCAATAATTGTATGGGAATATAATTCCATCACATAGACCTGTAATTCATTTACCATGGTGCCCAGAAATGAAATCATCTGGCTGCAGATCAAGTAGACAGGGTCAAACACGCCATATCAAGAGGCTGTTAACCCATACATCCATAACAATGCGAGTGTAAATATAAAAAATAGTTACTAACTCAGCGCCCACCCCAGACGTACCCTCAAATTGAGTAATTATTTAACATGGGAGTATGATTAAAGGAACGAGAGATTTCATTTTACTGTGCAGAATGATTAGAGCTATTGAATCACTGTTCAATTTAATTAAATTGCCTTTGTGATTCAATTTTTGCTGTGGGTGTAAGGGAGATGGTCTGGCCATTAAAATGTGTGATTGATTGATGAATTTTAATCTTGACTATGGTCAGGTCGACAGAGAAAGGGAGCAAGTGAACGAGAGGGAGGATAAGAAAAAGGGGATGATTGTTTTGTGCTTTATAACTTGGGAAATTAAATTATTTGTTCTGGTTTGTAATATTCTGATTCAGTGGGTAATTTATCTTTTGATTTAATGGGCATCAAGACTTTGGCTGTGTTGCTACTACTATACGAAATTAAAGTTTGCATCTGAAATGAATATTTTGCTTTAGTAAAACACTCACTTTTCATTTACCGTTTTGTTTCTGCATATGCATACATAAATATTTAGCCCTCATTAGTAGATGCAATGCTGTATATCGCAGTAAATAATACCATCAATGCCATTTCAGCATTTTGAAGTCATGCAGTATGGGATGCAACATGTCACCGTGTTTTCCTTCCACTATGTAGGGCATTCGTGCTGGTTTTCTCCTCGCCAAGGGAAAGGAAAACATGACCTCTCTCATAATTCTGACTTGTAAACTAATTAACCAACCAGCCCCTCCTGATCACTAATTCCCACAGTTCACCTCTGCAGAGACAGATGCCTCTCCACCCTCCATCCTGACATCGCTCTACCTTGTGGTGTAAAGGGAAGAAAGCAGCGAAGGCGATAGAGGGGAGGGAGGGCGCTGGCCTTGGGCAGGACTCATTCTGAACGCCATC